>NW_028319519.1:1137500-1146053 GCF_062004578.1 Staurois parvus | reverse complement strand
TGTACAGCTCAGCCACTTTTGTCCTAGCAACCAAAACACTGTATAACAACATGATAACTGATGATGCTGTGAGGCCCAGCTGCCTGCGTCCTAGAAACCAATGATGCTGGAAGGTCCAACCACCTGTGTCTTAGCAGCATCAACGGTTACTATGGTGCAGGTGACCGCCTGCATCACAATGATGCTGTAAGGCCTAACTGTCTGTGTCCTAGCAACCAGTAATGCTATGTGGCCCATCGGACTGCACCATAACAACTAATGGCAATGTACAGCCCGGCCACCAGTGTTCTTGCAGACAGTGACACCATGCAGCAACTTAATAACTGATGATGCTGTGAGGCCCAGCTGCCTGTGTCCTAGCAACCAATGATGCTGCAGAGTAACAGAACAGCCAATGAAGCTGTGAGGCTCAGCCGCCTGCGTCCTAGCAACCAATGATGCTGCGCAGTAACAGAACAGCCAATGAAGCTGTGAGGCCCAGCCGCCTGCGTCCTAGCAACCAATGATGCTGAGCAGTAACACAACAGCCAATGAAGCTGTGAGGCTCAGCCGCCTGCGTCCTAGCAACCAATGATGCTGCGCAGTAACATAACAGCCAATGCAGCTTTGAGGCCCAGCTGCCTGCATCCTAACAACCAATGATGCTGCGCAGTAACATAACAGCCAATGAAGCTGTGAGGCCCAGCCACCTGCTTCCTAGCAACCAACGATGCTGCGCAGTAACATAACAGGCAATGAAACTGTGAGACCCAGCCGCCTGCGTCCTAGCAACCAAAGATGCTGAGCAGTAACACAACAGCCAATGAAGCTGTGAGGCTCAGCCGCCTGCGTCCTAGCAACCAATGATGCTGCGCAGTAACATAACAGCCAATGCAGCTTTGAGGCCCAGCCGCCTGCATCCTAGCAACCAATGATGCTGCGCAGTAACATAACAGCCAATGAAGCTGTGAGGCCCAGCCACCTGCTTCCTAGCAACCAACGATGCTGCGCAGTAACATAACAGGCAATGAAACTGTGAGACCCAGCCGCCTGCGTCCTAGCAACCAAAGATGCTGCGCAGTAACATAACAACCAATGAAGCTGTGAGGCTCAGCCGCCTGCGTCCTAGCAACCAATGATGCTGCACAGTAACATAACAGCCAATGCAGCTTTGAGGCCCAGCCGCCTGCGTCCTAGCAACCAATGATGCTGTGCAGTAACATAACAGCCAATGAAGCTGTAAGGCCCAGCCGCCTGCTTCCTAGCAACCAATGATGCTGCGCAGTAACATAACAGCCAATGAAGCTGTGAGACCCAGCTGCCTGCGTCCTAGCAACCAATGATGCTGCGCAGTAACATAATAGCCAATGAAGCTTTGAGGCCCAGCCGCCTGTGTCCTAGCAACCAATGGTGCTGCGCAGTAACATAACAGCCAATGAAGCTTTGAGGCCCAGCCGCCTGCGTCCTAGCAACCAATTATGCTGCGCAGTAACATAAAAGCCAATGAAGCTGTGAGGCCCAGCTGCCTGCTTCCTAGCAACCAATGATGCTGTGCAGAAACATAACAGCCAATGAAGCTGTGAGGCCCAGCCGCCTGCGTCCTAGAAACCAATGATGCTGTGCAGTAACATAACAGCCAATGAAGGGGTGGCAGAGCCTGCTGCCTGTAAAAGAGGTCTACCCTGTGTCCGAGGCAATATTACTCCCAACCCCCTCCTCTGAGTACCTTACTTTGTCTTATCGGCGACTTACCATTGTGTGTACATAAACTATATTGCCAAAAGTATTGGGCCAGCCCTCCAAATCATTGGATTCAGGTGTTCCAATCACCTCAGTCTTGTTAAATCTGCAGCCTTCATTAAAAGAATCCCCGGTGATCCTGCCATGAAGATGATATTCAGGCACTTCCCATGATAGGTAGACAACGCTGTCCCTGTTTTCCAGTTGGTCTCCTGCGTTGCCACTGCATGGTGCATCAAGGAAACCGGTCCTGAGGAATGTCATGCAGCCATCACTGGAGTGCACATGACATGAAGTGGCTGCAAAGAGGCCTCAGATGATCAGCAACAAATGATGTAAAAAAAAAAAAAAAAAAGATGAAGAATGGTGAAAAGCAGCTTTTTCTAAAATTAAAAAATCATGGCGATTGTTTATGGAAGATGGCTGTCATCCAGGAAGGGTTTGCATTGGCTGATGGGAATTTGTGTTTTACGTGAGAACCGCCAAATCCTGGAAACATAATCTGAATTATTAGATCATAGCGGTGGGAAGGTCGGACATTAAATAAAAAAAAAAATCACATGTCCAAGAATGGAAATCTTATTTCCTAAAGCACACCGACTCCTTTACCGATTTGACGGCGACATTTCAGAGCGACCCGCCCCGTTCACGGGGAACGTTTTCCAGGTCCGATCGCTGAAATGTGATGACATATTCCAGGATATTAAATTGTTTTCGACCTCAGAATCTCAGAATTAAAAAGAGAATATATTAGTCCAGATTCAAGTCCCCGGCCTAATTACCTGACACAGATTTACCCAATTATAGCTGAGCGCATTGGAGATATATAAAGTGCGCAAAATAAAGCATTACGGCTAGGTTCACACTCGCCTGCGCTGTGCGTTCTGGTTGCAGGTGCATCAGTTCCCGTGAGACACGCAGAGCCGCCATTCATTCCACGCTGTCTCAATGACAATTATTTTGTTTACATTCAGCTATCAGCGGGGAACCTAAAAATCTAAAATTTGAATCGCCGGAAATTCTTTCGTTTACATTCAGCTGTCAGCGGGGAACCTAAAAATAAAACATTTGGTGCCCCACAACAATGACTGGGCCCAGGGCAGCTGCCCCTTTTGCCCCTCCTTAAAGACGGCCCTGTCCCTGGCTGTCACCATGAAAGGTAATAATCCTTTCAAATAAGAAGCTCTGATTTCATTCTGACTTGACCTGATTTACATCATTGTCTCAAAGCCAGGGGCAGGGGCGGATGACAACTCATGGGGCCCCCGGGCAATAGGGGATCATGGGGCCCCTGTGTCCTTGCCCAAACTCAAAAAAGCCTATGAAAAAGGTACCAGGGGCATCTCATGGGACCCCCTACGGACCCCGGGCCCTCGGGCAGTGCCAGAGTTTCCAAATGGTCAGTCCGCCCCTGGCCAGTGGACAGCCAAGCTATCAGCATTTGCAGGAGGAGGTCAGTACAGGCAGCCTCCCTATGTCTTTCAGTACAGGTTCCCTTTAAAAAAAAAAAAAGTGAGGATATTTTTCAAGATGAATCTGCCGTAATCAGTATCTTCTGCTAATTTCCCAGGTGGTAAAATCTACTTTTGCTCCGCTAACAAATCTGAAAATTGTCGACTGCTTTGGGCATAATTAAAAATGTTATTAATTCGATTTCATTTAAACCTCTTGGCGGCATAAATTGCCGTCAGAATATTTATTGTAAACAGTTTAATTATAAGTCGCGCCATGATGAAACGTATAATGTACAGCGTGTGATCGGCAGGCTCGTACAATCAAACTTTCTGCATTCTACAATAAAACTTCGTTAAACGGCAGGTTTTTCATTTATAATCTCTTTCTATATTCATTAGGCTCGGGATTAAAACATATACTGGACAGTCGTTATCAAAAAACAAAACAATAAATGTATCTTTCCTTTCTTTTTCTCTTTTAGCTAGATAAATATAAAATGTTGCCTACAAATATTTCATAATTGCCTTTTCTGCCGTCAGTTGGGCCTGTAGGCTACTTTCCAAACCAGGGGTGGACTGACACCTCATGGGGCCCCCGGGCAAAAGGGGATCATGGGGCCCCTGTGTCCTTGCCCAAACTCAAAAAAGCCTATGAAAAAGGTACCAGGGGCATCTCATGGGGCCCCCTACTGACCCTGGGCCATCGGGCAGTGCCTGAGTTTCCAAATGGTCAGTCCGCCCCTGTTCAAAACATTTTGCCAGGCTGTCCTTAACCCTTTAGTGAAGGAGAGTAAAACCAATCTTAATTCCTAAATAATAATAATTATTATTATTATACAGGATTTATGGCGCCAACAGTTTGCTCAGCGCTTTACAATATAAAGGGTGACAATACAGCAACAATACAGTTCAATACAAGAGGGATAGGAGGGCCTGATACTGGGAGCTTACAATCTAGGAGGGTGGGGTGAGTGGTACAGTAGGTAGTAACTGTGGGGGATGGACTGGTTGGAAGCGTAGAGGATTCCAGTATTAGCTGAGGGCGGGATGGGCTTCCCTGAAGAGATAGGTTTTCATTGATCGCCTAAAGGTAAGTAGAGTGGGTGATAGTCTGATAGATTGGGGTAGGGAGTTCCAGAGTATGGGTGATGCCCATCTTGGAGACGAGCATGGGAGGAGGAGATAAGAGAGCTAGAGAGTAGGAGGTCTTGCGAGGAGCAGAGTGTACAGTTCCGGTGATATTTAGAGATAAGATCGGATATGTAAATTGGGGCAGTGTTGTGGATGGCTTTATATATCATTATTAAAATATAACATAAAATTAACCCCTTCGAGCAGTGGCGTCCCGAGGCAGGTGCGGGGGGTGCCGTGAGGGACAGGGCCGTCTTTGAGGAGGGGCAAAAGGGGCAGCTGCCCTGGGCCCAGTCATTGTTGTGGGGCAGCAAAGCAGCTACCCCATAGTACTTGCCAACTGTACTGGCTTATACAGTGGAATCCCTAGGCAGGTGCAGGGAGTGCGGTCCGCACCAGGTGACACCGACCATACAGGGTGACACCGGACCCGCGCCACGAAAAGTTAAGTTGTAAAGCAAGCTGACGATCCCCGCAGGATGGATCGGATCCATCCTGCGGGGATCGTCAGCTTTCTTTATAACTTACCTTTTCTTGGAGCGGGTCCGGTGTCACCCCGTATAGGTTGCATGCGGACGATCCTGCGGGGTGACACCGGTGTATGGGCAAGATGTTTCTCCCATGTAGATATGTCCCCCTGAAGCAACTGCGCATGTCCCAGTTCCAGGCATGATCAAACGATGATAGAACTACTGCTATCATCGATTGATCGTGCCTGAAACCGGGACATGCGCAGTTGTCCCAGACCCGCTCTAAGGAAAGGTAAGTTGTAACGAACGCCGGCGATCCCCACAGGATGGATCGGATCCTGCGGGGATCCGATCCATTATGCTCAATCAGCAGATCCGATCCATTCTGTGGGGTTTGTCGGAGGGGGTGTCACCAAGTGTTACCGCACCGGGTGACACCAACCCTAGGGACGCCTCTCCCTTCGAGCCACACAAATATGCCACCTCACAGAACTGGGCTGTTTTCCATGGGGCCTCATATTTGCGTACCTGTCTTTCTGTTGGGAGCGTGTCGCACAGCGCAAAGACTGGGGTGTCACTGAGAGCTCCGGGTCCCATTCTAACGATCGGGACACCAGATTCCGGGTCACATGACCGCTGTGGTAGCCTCTGACTGGCTATCACAGCGATCAGTCACTGTACAGCCCACCCCCTATGTTTTTTTTCTTCTCTATGACTGGAGGAGAGAGATACATTGTATCTCTCTAATGCAGGCCATAGAGGGGTCGAAAACCAGCCGTTTAAATAAAAAAAAAACGAAAAATCGGTCGTTCAATAGGCCGACGTTACCACCAATGGTAAAAAAAATCGTCCGATTTTCGTCCCGTCTACGGCCGGCATTTAATTACTTCTGTCCCTTGCAGAGAGCTCCGCTATTATATTTGACATGACAAAGTCTTGCAGTTGCAACATTGTATCTACCTTTGTTTTTATTCAGATACAAATAGATACATTGTTGCAACCGCAAGACTTTATTAATGTAAAATATAATAGCGGACTGGAATTCTTCTTTTTCTTCTTCTTTTTCTTCTTCTTACAGGTCACAGCTCATGTGCAGATTTTTTATCGGTAAAACAATCGGCCGAATTGCCCATCATTGCCGGGAAAATCGACCGATCGACAAAATCGGTCAAGTTTTTTCCCACTTTACCGATAAAAAAATGTGCCAAAACCCCAAAAAACAGTCGACCAATTAACCCACTAACGATGCATAACTCCTGGCATAGAGAAAAAAAAAATTTTGTTAAAAATAAATAAATATTAAAAAATAAAGAAAAAGTACCTAGATCAAGGTTTGATCTAGTTCAGTGCCAGGATAAGTGTTTGGGTCAAAGGTCACGTTTTTTGTTGTTGTTTTTTTTAATTGGTATCAGTGTCAGTTAGTGTCAGTGTGTTTTAGGTAAAAACAAAACAAAACAAAATGCGCCCTATTGTTCTGGGCCCTACTCCGGGTACAAACAACAAGTAACATACACATATATGGTATCACTGCGATCGTCAAGAGCTGGAAAATGTATTTTGGGTTGTTCTTTGGTGGTAGGTTATGGTAGTAACAAGAAGCACACATTTAAATAAAAAAGCATTTTTTTTTTACTATTTTGGGTCAGTTTCCTTTAATAATAATAAAAAAAAATCAGGAGATATCCATTACCATTTACCACCAAATAAAAGCCCGATTGTGTCCTGAAAAAAAAGCGGTATAATCCACCTGGACATACAAAGTAGTTGTGATGTATGCAGGGGCAGACAGACTGTTTGGAAACTTGGGCACTGCCCGAGGGCCCGGGGTCAGTAGGGGGACCCATGATATGCCCCTGGTACCTTTTTCATAAGCTTTTTTGAGTTTAGGCAAGGACACAGGGGCCCCATGATCCCCTATTGTCCGGGGGCCCCATTTGTTGTCTGTCCACCCCTGGATGTACGGTTTTACTGGCACATGTCAATGTTGCAAAATTGTGCTTAGGCATTAAGATTTGTTTTACTTAGGTGTGAAGGGGTTAAAATAAAATCTTGCTCGCTTCTATGAATCAAAAACAAACCTAACTCCTAGTGAACATGAAAAAATATAATATAATAATAAAAAATATAATATAGCATAAAGTATTAAGTAACTGCTATAACACATAATAAGGCAAAATCAATCATATAGTGAAAACAGGCGAGTGCTACATATCATGAACCTGAATCCAAGTGTGTTAAGGAAAAATAATAATAAAAATAAAAACATAATAATAAAAAGTCCAAACACTTGTTTTCTTTGTGGTGTTCCCTTCCTCCTGTGATCACCAAGTGCTTCAAACACAAAAGTGCCCAATTCCACCACCAGATGTCTGCTCACCTCCAGCAGTGTGACCTCACATATTATTATGAACTTTTGGTCCCACAGTGGACACTGAAGATCAACTTGATGGATTAAAGCTGTTATCATCTCGTTCAGAGTTCACCTCTCACCACCAATGTACCTCATAAATAAAAAAACTTCACATAGTGCGTAAAACTTTAAAACATTTTATTACCAATACAATTACCATTTTATTTCTTTCTCTCTCTCCTTCTCTTTCTTTTTTTTTCTTTCTTTCTTTCTCTCCTTTCTTTCTTTCTTTCTTTCTTTCCTTTCTTTTTTTTTCTTTCTTTCTTTCTTTCTTTCTTTCTTTCTTTCTTTCTTTCTGTCTTTCTTTCCTTGATCTTGCTGTTCTTTCTTTCTTTAGCTTCATCTCCTGCAAGGAGAGAATTTGCCTCTCCATTCAGAAGAGGAAGAAAACACAGAGGCAGGAGACAAATGCACAGTCCGGTTCCTCTATGTGCCGACTAGCCGCCCCTCCTATCCATCTCTTGCTGCCCTGGGCTCCCGTATGCTGCCTTGCCCCCCCCCCCCATCCCCTGCAGTGCTGTTGCAGGGTTCCCTCCTCCCTGCAGCTGCTGCAGAGGATCTGTCAGGTAGACTGTCCCCAGTGCTGACAATTCCCCCCACCACAGACTGGAGAGAAGAGAGAAAGCTGGTTCTGCCCTTCCTCCCACCCTCTCCTCCTGTGTCTGCCCCGCAGTCTTGTATCTTTTCTCTCTCTCTCTCTTTCTTTCTTTCTTTCTTTCTTTCTTTCTTTCTTTCTTTCTTTCTTTCTTTCTTTCTTTCTTTCTTTCCATTTTCTTTGGTGTGAGTGGGGGGAATAGTGCCCCATCATTGATATCAGTGGGAGGAATAGTGCCTCATCATTGGTGTCAGTGGAAGGAATAGTGCCCCATCATTGGTATCAGTGGGAGGAATAGTGCCCCATCATTGGTGTCAGTGGGAGGAATAGTGCCCCATCATTGGTGTCAGTTGGAGGAATAGTGCCCCATCATTGGTGTCAGTGGGAGGAATAGTGCTCCATCATTGGTATCAGTGGGAGGAATAGTGCCTCATCATTGGTGTCAGTGGGAGGAATAGTGTCCCATCATTGCTGTCAGTGGGAGGAATAGTGTCCCATCATTGGTGTCAGTGGGAGGAATAGTGCCCCATCATTGGTGTCAGTGGGAGGAATAGTGCCCCATCATTGGTGTCAGTGGGAGGAATAGTGCCCCATCATTGGTGTCAGTGGGTGGAATAGTGCCCCATCATTGGTGTCAGTGGGAGGAATAGTGCCCCATCATTGGTGTCAGTGGGTGGAATAGTGCCCCATCATTGGTGTCAGTGGGAGGAATAGTGCCCCATCATTGGTGTCAGTGGGAGGAATAGTGCCCCATCATTGGTGTCAGTGGGAGGA
>NW_028319518.1:87500-111799 GCF_062004578.1 Staurois parvus | reverse complement strand
GTTCTTCTGATTTGTTGGTACTGGTAGTCCTTCTGCTTAGTTGGCATTCCATCTGCTTAGTTGGTAGTCCTTCTCCTTAGTTGGTAGTCCTGCTTAATTGAGAGTCCTTCTGCTTAGTTGGTAGTTCTTCTACTTCGATAGTAGTCCTTCTGCTTAGTTGAGAGTCTTTCTGCTTAGTTGTTAGTTCTTCTGATTTGTTGGTACTGGTAGTCCTGCTGCTTAGTTGGTAGTCCTACTTATCTGAGAGCCCTTCTGCTTAGTTGGTATTCCATCTGCTTAGTTGGTAGTCCTTTCCTTAGTTGGTAGTCCTGCTTAATTGAGAGTCCTTCTGCTTAGTTGGTAGTTCTTCTGTTTCGATGGTAGCCCTTCTGTTTAGTTGGTAGTCCTACTTATCTGAGAGCCCTTCTGCTTAGTTGGTAGTCCTGCTCACTTTGGTAGTCTAACTGCTTAGTTAGTAGTCCTTCTGCTTAGTTGGTTTCCTCCCACACTCAAGACATACTGTTAGCAGGGGCGGACTGACAACACATGGGGCCCCCGGGCAATAGTAAATCATTGGGCCCCTGTGTCCTCGTCCGCACTCAACCCACCCCCAACTGACCCCGGGTCCTCGGGCAGTGCCTGAGTGCCTAAATGGTCAGTCCGCCCTGACTGTTAGGTCAACTGGCTCCTGTATACATCGGCCCCAGTAGGCATGTGAGGCAAGGAGCGGCCATCCACCAGTAGAATTTCACTAGAAAGTCTTCGTTTTCAGAATGCTCGTTTGATTGTCTAATGGGGGTCAAACCAATGTTCATTTTCAACCGTAGTGGTGAGAACATTTTAAGGAGCGAGATGGAAAATCTTTCTCAAGTAAACGAAATTCTATCTGTGAATGTGGTTTTCATCATACAAAAATGATCATACATGTTGTAGTGAGCATGTTCTAGGCACAACGGAAACCTGTGCAACACGGTTGGGATCCCATCCTAGTAGCAGGTCTGGGGGAAATCTGAAAGGATTGCAAATGAAGTTTCTCAACTCGGTGATAGCAGGATCCAAGGCTCTGACCAGCCATTTTCCAGTATTTCCAATCAAGAGTTCCAAAAAAACTTCCTGGTCAGGCTCCTTCATGGGTGTGGTCTCCTCCAACAAACTTCCTTGTCAGGTTCCTTCATGGGTGTGGTCTCCTCACACAAACTTCCTTGTCAGGCTCCTTCCTGGGTGTGGTCTCCTCCAACAAACTTCCTTGTCAGGCTCCTTCCTGGGTGTGGTCTCCTCCAACAAACTTCCTTGTCAGGTTCCTTCATGGGTGTGGTCTCCTCCAACAAACTTCCTTGTCAGGTTCCTTCCTGGGTGTGGTCTCCTCCAACAAACTTCCTTGTCAGGCTCCTTCCTGGTCAGGCTCCTTCATGGGTGTGGTCTCCTCCAACAAACTTCCTTGTCAGGTTCCTTCATGGGTGTGGTCTCCTCCAACAAACTTCCTTGTCAGGTTCCTTCATGGGTGTGGTCTCCTCACACAAACTTCCTTGTCAGGCTCCTTCCTGGGTGTGGTCTCCTCCAACAAACTTCCTTGTCAGGCTCCTTCCTGGGTGTGGTCTCCTCCAACAAACTTCCTTGTCAGGTTCCTTCATGGGTGTGGTCTCCTCCAACAAACTTCCTTGTCAGGCTCCTTCCTGGGTGTGGTCTCCTCCAACAGACTTCCTGGTCAGGCTCCTTCATGGTGTGGTCTCCTCCAACAGACTTCCTGGTCAGGCTCCTTCCTGGGTGTGGTCTCCTCCAACAAACTTCCTTGTCAGGTTCCTTCCTGGTTGTGGTCTCCTCCAACAAACTTCCTTGTCAGGCTCCTTCCTGGGTGTGGTCTCCTCCAACAGACTTCCTGGTCAGGCTCCTTCATGGGTGTGGTCTCCTCCAACAGACTTCCTGGTCAGGCTCCTTCCTGGGTGTGGTCTCCTCCAACAAACTTCCTGGTCAGGCTCCTTCCTGGGTGTGGTCTCCTCCAACAGACTTCCTGGTCAGGCTCCTTCATGGGTGTGGTCTCCTCCAACAGACTTCCTGGTCAGGCTCCTTCCTGGGTGTGGTCTCCTCCAACAAACTTCCTGGTCAGGCTCCTTCCTGGGTGTGGTCTCCTCCAACAAACTTCCTTGTCAGGTTCCTTCCTGGGTGTGGTCTCCTCCAACAAACTTCCTTGTCAGGTTCCTTCCTGGTTGTGGTCTCCTCCAACAAACTTCTATTGGTGTAAAACCAGCGTTAGGTTGTAAACTCCTTGAGGGCAGCGACTGATTTGAACATACAGCTTGTAAAGTGCTCCATGAATTGTTGGCGCTACATAACAGTCTGAGATAAATAAATATTGTTAGTAAATATAGTTCAGGTCTTTACAATAGAGTTTAAGGAGGAGCAAAGGTGGGCGGTGGAATTTGGTTCTAAATGAGAGACACTTCCTTCAAATGAGGGACAATTCCTTCAAATGAGAGACAGTTCCTTCAAATGTGAGACAGCTCCTTCAAATGAGGGACAAGTCCTTCAAATGAGAGACAGTTCCTTCAAATAGAGAGAGTTCCTTCAAATGAGAGACAATTCCTTCAAATGAGGGACTATTCCTTCAAATGAGAGACACTTCCTGCAAATGAGGGACAATTCCTTCAAATGAGAGACAGTTCCTTCAAATGAGAGACAGTTCCTTCAAATGAGAGACAATTCCTTCAAATGAGGGACAATTCCTTCAAATGAGAGACAATTCCTTCAAATGAGAGACAACTCCTTCAAATGACCGACAATTCCTTCAAATGAGAGACAGTTCCTTCAAATGAGAGACAGTTCCTTCAAATGAGATAAAGTCCCTTTAAATGAAAGACAGCTCCATCTAATGAGGGGCAGTTCTTTCAAATGAGGGACAGCTCCTTTAAAGGAGGGGCAACTCCTTCCAACGTGGGACAGTTCCTTCAAATAAGAGAAGGCTCCTTTAATGAGGGACAGCTCCTTCAAATAAGAGACTGTTCCTTCAAATGAGGGACAATTCCTTCAAATGAGAGACAGTTCCTTCAAATAGAGACAGCTCCTTCAAATGAGAGACAGCTCCTTCAAATGAGGGACAGTTCCTTCAAATGAGAGACAGCTCCTTCAAATGAGGGATAATTCCTTCAAATGAGAGACAGTTCCTTCAAATAGAGACAGCTCCTTCAAATGAGGGACAATTCCTTCAAATGAGAGACAGTTCCTTCAAATGAGAGACAGTTCCTTCAAATGAGAGATAGTTCCTTGAAATAGTGACAGCTCCTTCAAATGAAGGACAGTTCTTTTAAATGAGATAAAGTTCCTTTAAATGAAAGACAGCTCCCTCTAATGAGGGGCAGTTCTTTCAAATGAGGGACAACTCCTTCAAATAAGGGACAGCTCCTTCAAATGAAGGACAGGTCCTTTAAATGAAAGACAACTCCTTCAAATGAGGGACAGCTCCTTCAAACAAGGACAGCTCCTTCAAATGAGGGACAACTCCTTCAAATGAGGGACAGCTCCTTCAAACAAGGGGCAGCTTCTTAAAGGAGGGACAGCTCCTTCAAATGAGGGTCAGCCTCTTCAAATGAAGGACAGCTCCATCCAGCGAGGGACAGCTCCATTCAATGTGGGACAATTCCTTTAAAGGAGAGATGGTCCCTTAAAATGAGAGACGGCTCCATCCAATGAGGGACAGTTCCTTCAAATGAGGGATAGCTCCTTCCAACGTAGAACTGTTCCTTAAAATGAGCTCCTTCAAATGAGAGACAGTACACCTAAAATAAAGGCCAGCTCCTTTCTAATGAGGGGCAGCTCCTTTAAACAAGGGGCAGCTCCTTCAAATGAAAGACAGCTCCTTTAAATAAGGGACCATTCCTTCAAACAAGGAGCAGCTCCTTCAAATGAGGGACAGCTCCTTCAAATGAAAGACAGCTCCTTCAGATGAGAGACAGCTCCTTTAAGTAAGGGAGAGTTCCTTCAAACAAGGAGCAGCTCCTTCAAATGAGGGACAGCTCCTTCAAACAAAAGACAGCTCCTTCAGATGAGAGATAACTCCTTTAAGTAAGGGACAGTTCCTTCAAACAAGGAGCAGCTCCTTCAAATGAGGGACAGCTCCTTCAAATGAAAGACAGCTCCTTCTGATGAGAGACAGCCCCTTTAAGTAAGGGACAGTTCCTTCAAACAAGGAGCAGCTCCTTCAAATGAGGGACAGCTCCTTCAAATGAAAGACAGCTCCTTCTGATGAGAGACAGCCCCTTTAAGTAAGGGACAGTTCCTTCAAACAAGGAGCAGCTCCTTCAAATGAAAGACAGCTCATTCAGATAAGACACAGCTCCTTTAAGTAAGGGACAGTTCCTTCAAATGAAAGACAGCTCCTTCAGATGAGAGACAGCTCCTTTAAGTAAGGGACAGTTCCTTCAAACAAGGAGCAGCTCCTTCAAATGAGGGACAGCTCCTTCAAATGAAAGACAGCTCCTTCAGATGAGAGACAGCTCCTTTAAGTAAGGGACAGTTCCTTCAAACAAGGAGCAGCTCCTTCAAATGAGGGACAGCTCCTTCAAATGAAAGACAGCTCCTTCAGATGAGAGACAGCTCCTTTAAGTAAGGGACAGTTCCTTCAAACAAGGAGCAGCTCCTTCAAATGAGGGACAGCTCCTTCAAATGAAAGACAGCTCCTTCAGATGAGAGACAGCTCCTTTAAGTAAGGGACAGTTCCTTCAAATGAAAGAGAGCTCCTTCAGATGAGAGACAGCTCCTTTAAGTAAGGGACAGTTCCTTCAAACAAGGAGCAGCTCCTTCAAACGAGAGACAGATGGGAGCTGCACAGGACTCAGTTAATGCTGTCAAGACTCCGCAGCCCATAATGACACCACAGTGACACCCTGGAACAACCTGAAATTTCTCGGTCCTCAGTCTAATATTATTATGTATAAAAAATGATAAAGGGACTAAAACCACATTCGTCGTTTCGAAACCTCTAATAGATATGGATCTTCAGGACAAGCACTGTACCGGAGCGTTTGCATTTGTTTGGAAGGGAAGGCAGGATGATAGCGATTGCCTTCCCCAACAAAGACCCCGGCATACATACACAAGCGTACATTGGGCGAGATCTTATTTCACAAACATTCGTAGGTCCGCAGACTGCGCGTATAAACAGCCGTCTCGGGCCGACTGGAAGATGGGGAGACCCACACAGGGATGTTTGTTATTTGGGTTCTTGCGGGGAAATCAGGCTGGTAAAATGTTCCAGCTCCCCCTGATTGCCGGCTCTCTTATCAAAACAACGGTTAACTCCTTGTGTGCAGCCTACGTGGCAAGGAGACGGTTGGTTGTATACATCGGACAGATGGAGTCTGTATACGAGGGAAGTGGTGGCGTTGTATCCCTTTAAGAGAGCATTGTGAGGGTGATAAGTGATTTCTTGCAGGTCTTCTTGGAACCGAGGAGTGATGACTTACAGAACCTACGCTGAAAAACTAGAATGTATAATGTACAGGAATGTACGCTCTATGACCCAAAGTATGTGGGCCCCTTCCAAACGATGGAGTTCAGGTGTCTCCAGAGAAGGATCCTGGTAATATTACCTCATCCAAGGACATTGTAGACAACTGTGCTCTTCCAACCTTGCGGTAACAGTTTGGTGAAGACCCTTTTCTGTTCCAGCCTGACTGTCCCCTGTGTGCAAAGCCAGCCCCATAAAGATGTGGTTTGACCAGTTTGGTATGGTATGATGGAGTTCAGGTGTCTCCAGAGAAGGATCCTGGTAATATTACCTCATACAAGGACATTGTAGACAACTGTGCTCTTCCAACCTTGTGGTAACAGTTTGGTGAAGACCCTTTTCTATTCCAACATAATTATTTTTGGCCTTTGGTGTGCGGTTATCTCATCCAACATCAGTACCTACCCTTAAGCCTACGGAACACCTTTTGGGATCAGGTCATCTTTTCCCAAAGGTTTTCAATAGGTTTGAGGTCATGGAGGAACTTGAGTGTCTTGCACAGAGCCCCGACCCTAACCCTACTGAACACCTTTGGGATGTATTGGAACTCTGATTGTGCTCTTCTGATCTTGTGCTAACAGTTTGGTGAAGACCCTTTTCTGTTCCCCCATGATTGTCCCCCTGTGTGCAAAGCCAGCCCCATAAAGACATAGTTTGACCAGTTTGGTGTGGTATGATGGAGTTCAGGTGCCTCCAGAGAAGGATCCTGGTAATATTACCTCATACAAAGACATTGTAGACAATCGTGCTCTTCCAACCTTGTGGTAACAGTTTGGTGAAGACCTTTTTCTGTTCCAACATAATTATTTTCGGAAGGCCTTTGGTGTGCAGTTATCTCATCCAACATCAGTACCTACCCTTAAGCCTACGGAACACCTTTTGGGATCAGGTCATCTCTTCCCAAAGGTTTTCAAAAGGTTTGAGGTCATGGAGGAACTCGAGTGTCTTGCACAGAGCCCCGACCTCAACCCTACTGAACACCTTTGGGATGAATTGGAACACTGATTGTGCTCTTCCGACCTTGTGGTAACAGTTTGGTGAAGACCCTTATCTGTTCCAGCCTGACTTTCCCCTGTGTGCAAAGCCAGTCCCATAAAGACATAGCTTGACCAGTTTGGTGTGGTATGATGGAGTTCAGGTGTCTCCAGAGAAGGATCCTGGTAATACTACATCATAGAAAGACATTGAAGACAATCGTGCTCTTCCAACCTTGCGGTAACAGTTTGGTGAAGACCCTTTTCTGTTCCAGCCCGACTGTCCCCTGTGTGCAAAGCCAGCTCCATAAAGACATGGATGACTAGTGTGGTGTGTCCTGCAGAAAGCTCTGACCTCAACCATACTTTTGGAAGACCCTTTGGTATAAGTTCATCTCATTCAACATACTGTAAGTACCTACCGTTAAGCCTACGGAACACCTTTTGGGATCAGGTCATCTCTTCCCAAAGGTTTTCAAAAGATTTGAGGTTATGGAGGAACTCGAGTGTCCTGCACAGAGCCCCGACCTCAACCCTACTGAACACCTTTGGGATGAATTGGAACTCTGATTGAGCTCTTCCGACCTTGTGGTAACAGTTTGGTGAAGACCCTTTTCCGTTCCAGCCTGACTGTCCCCTGTGTGCAAAGCCAGCCCCATAAAGACATAGTTTGACCAGTTTGGTGTGGTATGATGAAGTTCAGGTGTCTCCAGTGAAGGGTACTGGTAATACTACATCATACAAAGACATTGAAGACAATCGTGCTCTTCCAAACTTGTGGTAACAGTTTGGTGAAGACCCTTATCTGTTCCAGCCTGATTGTCCCCTGTGTGCAAAGCCAGCTCCATAAAGACATGGGTGACCAGTTTGGTGTGGAGGAACTCGAGGATCCTACAGAGAGCTCTGACCTCAACCCTACTTTTGGAAGACCCTTTGGTATAAGGTCATCTCATTCAACATAAATACTTACCCTTAAGCCTACGGAACACCTTTGGAATCAGGTCTTATGTTTTTAATAGGTGTGAGGTCATGGAGGAGCTTGAATGTCCTGCACAGAGCTCCAACCTCAACCCTACTGAACACCTTTGGACCTCAACCCTACTGGTGTGGAGGAAGTGTTCTGCACAGAGCCCTGACCTCAATCCTACTGAACACCTTTGGGATGAATTGGAATTCTGATTGTGCTCTTCCACCCTTGCGGTAACAGTTTGGTGAAGACCGTTTTCTGTTCCAGCATGACTGTCCCCTGTGTACAAAGCCAGCCCCATAAACACATAAAGACATGGTTTGACCAGTTTGGTATGGTATGATGGAGTTCAGGTGTCTCCAGACAAGTATCCTGGTAAAACTACATCATACAAAGACATTGTAGTGCTCTTCCAACCTTGTGGTAACAGTCTGGTGAAGACCCTTTTCTGTACCAACATAATTGTGCCCCTGTGTAGAAAGCTAGCTCCATAAAGACATGGGTGACCAGTTTGGTGTGGAGGAACTCGAGTGTCCTGCACAAAGCCCTGACCTCAACCCAGCTGAACACCTTTGGGATGAATTGGAACTCTGATTGTGCTCTTCCGACCTTGCGGTAACAGTTTGGTGAGGACCCTTTTCTGTTCCAGCCTGACTGTCCCCTGTGTGCAAAGCCAGCTCCATAAAGACATGGATGACTAGTGTGGTGTGTGCTGCAGAGAGCTCTGACCTCAACCCTACTTTTGGAAGACCCTTTGGTATAAGGCCATCTCATTCAACATAAGTACTTACCCTTAAGCCTACGGAACACCTTTGGAATCAGGACTTATGTTTTCAATAGGTGTCAGGTCATGGAGGAGCTCGAATGTCCTGCACAGAGCCCCGACCTCAACCCTACTGAGCACCTTTGGGATGAAATGGGTCGTGAGCCAAATCTTCTCATCGAACATCAATACCTGACCTCAAAATAGCTCTTTTGGCTGAATGGGCACAAATGTCCACAGATACACTCCGATCTTGTGGGAAGCCTTCCCAGAACAGTAGAGCCAGCTCCAAAAAGACATGGTTTGACCGGTTTGTTGCGGAGGAACTTGACCTCAACCCTACAACACACATTTGAACTGGAGTGCCAACTGTGAAACAGGTCTTCTCATCCAACATCAATATCTCGCTTGGAACAGAGTCCCTCTTTCACCTGAATGTCTTGTTCAGTAGTGGGTGAAGGCTCCATTCATTCCCTTTCCCATCGTCCCCTCCCGGGCTCCTGGGCATGCTCATGAATATAAGATTCCTTGATTCCCGCCCTCATTAAATCTTGAGGGACCGTAACTGATTTGTCAAAGGTGAATGGTTATGAGATGTGTCACCAGGTGTGTGTGTCTGGTCCTCTATCATCATATCCAGCGTGATCTCAGCCAAAATAGCATGCAGCTTCGGAAGAAGACCCAATCACAGCAGAAAGCTCTTCTTCAACCATGTCATAGGTACAGAGGTTCTAGTAGGTGGTCCTGTGCCTACAGCCATTCACTCAGGTGTCAAGGCCAGAAACACTTAAGGCCACTTGCCTGTGGAAAAGGTTCACGGAACCCTCCAGCAAGCCTCAAGGACTATCATAGACAGTCTACCTACCTTGTGAGTGAGGTGTTGTCCCAAATCAAATGCAAGGGACTGCATCTGTATTTCACGATCTTCAAAGAAGCGCTCATAGCTGTGCTGCCCCCTAATGCCCTTATTGGAAAACAGAGCAATGAGCTCATCACTTTGCCGCTCCTCCATTCACTGTCCATTCACAGGTTGGGGGCTCGTCCGGGATGGCCAGGAATCTAAGTGAGTTGAACGATGCTATCAGAATGAGAACATCTAGCAGCAGAAGTAAAAAATATATTATGTGGGGAAGTTATTTTTGGTTGGAGTTCTGAAAAACAAGAATGCAATATTCAGGAATTTCCACCATGCAGGAGCGGGATACAGGGCTCGGGAATGCAGTATTTGCGTATTTATAGGTCGAACGTCACAACTCTGGTGGCTATAGTGGTTTTATTTTTGGATTATATCTCAATTATTTTCATATATATATATATATATATATTTTTTTTTTTTTTTTATTTATTTATTTTTATTTATTTATTTATTTATTTATATATTTTTTTTATATATATATATATATATATATATATATATATATATATATATAAAGTATAGATTTATCACATTCACTTGATGATATTTATTTATATTAT
The DNA here is from genome assembly GCF_062004578.1 of Staurois parvus. Classification (NCBI taxonomy): domain Eukaryota; kingdom Metazoa; phylum Chordata; class Amphibia; order Anura; family Ranidae; genus Staurois; species Staurois parvus. Next base: position 102,140 of record NW_028319518.1, on the reverse strand, counting down.
TGTATATTCCATCATATAAAAAATTTTTCTTGTTTTTGGATCATAGGGTATATGGATATATAGAGCACATATTGCGCTTTATATATATAATCAATTTATTTAGTGGATTATTTAATAATCATTTTTAAATTTTAAATGGTTTTATATGGCTGTTTGTTGCAATTGTACAAACTGTAAAAAAAAAAAAAAAAAAAAACAATGGAACTTAAAGCTGGCCCCACGGGTTCAAATATGAGTGTCCACTCACCGGCTACTTTATTAGGTCCACCTCTTCCATGGCTTGGTAACACAAATCAGCCAATCACACGGCGGTAACTCAATGCATGTAGGCATCTGGACGCAGTGAAGACGACTTGCTGACCATTCGAGCGCTCGGGCACTGCCCGAGGGCCCGGGGTCAGTAGGAGGCCCCATGAAATGCCCCTGGTACCTTTTATAAGCTTTTTTGGGTGTACTTTGAGTGTGGGCAAGAACAAAGGGGCCCCATGATCCCCTATTACCCGGGGGCCCCATGAGTTATCAGTCCGCCCCTGCTTTCTGAAATTCAAACCAAGCATGAGAATGGGGAAGAAAGGGGATTTAAGTGACTTTGAACGTGGCATGGTGGTTGGAGCCGGATGGGCTGGACTGAGGATTTCAAAAACTGATGATCTAGTGGGATGTTCAACCACAACCATCTCTAGGGAAATCGCCTCGGGATATTAATCTGGTCAGGTAAGTCGCAGAGGGGGGTGGTAATCAGTTTCAGCTGATTTGGTGTTCATGAAATTAACAACAGGTGCACTAGATGGGCAACAATGAGATGACCCCCAAAACAGGAATGGTGGAGGCCACTGACATTTTTCCCTACTCATCTTTTCTGACTCGTTTGGCATTTGGCTCGGGTCAGTGTCACTACTGGTAGCATGAGGCCATACCTGGACCCTACAGAGGTTGCACAGGCAGTCCAACTCCTCCAGGATGGCACATCAATACGTACCATTGCCAGAAGGTTTGCTGTGTCTCCCAGCACAGTCTCAAGAGCATGGAGGAGATTCCAGGAGACAAGAGCATGGAGGAGATTCCAGGAGACAAGAGCATGGAGGAGATTCCAGGAGACAAGAGCATAGAGGAGATTCCAGGAGACAAGAGCATAGAGGAGATTCCAGGAGACGAGAGCATGGAGGAGATTCCAGGAGACAAGAGCATGGAGGAGATTCCAGGAGACGAGAGCATAGAGGAGATTCCAGGAGACGAGAGCATGGAGGAGATTCCAGGAGACAAGAGCATGGAGGAGATTCCAGAAGACAAGAACATGGAGGAGATTCCAGGAGACAAGAGCATGGAGGAGATTCCAGGAGACAAGAGCATGGAGGAGATTCCAGGAGACGAGAATATGGAGGAAATTCCAGGAGACGAGAATATGGAGGAGATTCCAGGAGACAAGAGCATAGAGGAGATTCCAGGAGACAAGAGCACGGAGGAGATTCCAGGAGACGAGAGCACGGAGGAGATTCCAGGAGACAAGAGCATGGAGGAGATTCCAGGAGACAAGAGCATAGAGGAGATTCCAGGAGACAAGAGCATGGAGGAGATTCCAGGAGACAAGAGCACGGAGGAGATTCCAGGAGACGAGAATATGGAGGAGATTCCAGGAGACAAGAGCATGGAGGAGATTCCAGGAGACAGGCAGTTCCTCTAGGAGAGCTGGACAGGGCTGTAGAAGGTCCTTAACCCATCAGCAGGACCGGTATCTGCTCCTTTGTACAAGGAGGACCAGGATGAGCTCTGCCAGAGCCCTACAAAATGACCTCCAGCAGGCCACTGGTGTGAATGTCTCTGACCAATCAGAAACAGACTTCATGAGGGTGGCCTGAGGGCCCGACGTCCTCTAGTGGGCCCTGTGCTCACTGCCCGGCACCATAGAGCTGGATTGGCATTGAACCCCAGAATTGGCAGGTCCCCCACTGGCGCCCTGTGCTTTTCACAGATATATGTCAATATATTTAGGAAAAATATTTTTTAAATATATTTAAAAATATGTTAAAATGACTTTTTTTATATGTTTAAAAAAAATCTGAAACATATATTTATTGGAAATTTGTATTGATTTATTATTCAAAGAAGGAGCGCAACATATTGTTTTTATGTTTTTGATATATTTAAAAAAATATTTTTCATATATTTTGTAATAAAAACGCATTTCAACACGCAGTATATATATATAAATATTTGGGAAGACTATTTTTAAAATATATATCAGATATATTTTTCTTCCATGTGGCCCCCCAGTGAGGATGTATAAAACAACAGGTGGGGGTAGAAGTCTGATCGTTCTGTTTTTTTTTTTCATCGGCTCCGCCCTGGAAGAATAAAATGAATTGTTTGTTGTCCTCGGGGGATGGGCAGTCAGAATGACGTCGGTGCGGCTCGCTCTGGCGACTTGTTAATTAACGCTCAACTTTAATTCCGTACAAAGTACAGTGATCAGACCGTACATTGTAACTTTGTAGAAGGGGGAGGAGTCATTTCCTCAGTCTCCTCCCCCAGTGATCAGACCGTACATTGTAACTTTGTAGAAGGAGGAGGAGTCATTTCCTCAGTCTCCCCTCCCCCAGTGATCAGACCGTACATTGTAACTTTGTAGAAGGGGGAGGAGTCATTTCCTCAGTCTCCTCCCCCAGTGATCAGACCGTACATTGTAACTTTGTAGAAGGAGGAGGAGTCATTTCCTCAGTCTCCCCTCCCCCAGTGATCAGACCGTACATTGTAACTTTGTAGAAGGGGGAGGAGTCATTTCCTCAGTCTCCTCCCCCAGTGATCAGACCGTACATTGTAACTTTGTAGAAGGAGGAGGAGTCATTTCCTCAGTCTCCCCTCCCCCAGTGATCAGACTGTACATTGTAACTTTGTAGAAGGAGGAGGAGTCATTTCCTCAGTCTCCCCTCCCCCAGTGATCAGACCGTACATTGTAACTTTGTAGAAGGAGGAGGAGTCATTTCCTCAGTCTCCCCTCCCCCAGTGATCAGACCGTACATTGTAACTTTGTAGAAGGGGGAGGAGTCATTTCCTCAGTCTCCTCCCCCAGTGATCAGACCGTACATTGTAACTTTGTAGAAGGGGGAGGAGTCATTTCCTCAGTCTCCTCCCCCAGTGATCAGACCGTACATTGTAACTTTGTAGAAGGGGGAGGAGTCATTTCCTCAGTCTCCTCCCCCAGTGATCAGACCGTACATTGTAACTTTGTAGAAGGGGGAGGAGTCATTTCCTCAGTCTCCTCCCCCAGTGATCAGACCGTACATTGTAACTTTGTAGAAGGGGGAGGAGTCATTTCCTCAGTCTCCTCCCCCAGTGATCAGACCGTACATTGTAACTTTGTAGAAGGAGGAGGAGTCATTTCCTCAGTCTCCCCTCCCCCAGTGATCAGACCGTACATTGTAACTTTGTAGAAGGGGGAGGAGTCATTTCCTCAGTCTCCTCCCCCAGTGATCAGACCGTACATTGTAACTTTGTAGAAGGAGGAGGAGTCATTTCCTCAGTCTCCCCTCCCCCAGTGATCAGACCGTACATTGTAACTTTGTAGAAGGGGGAGGAGTCATTTCCTCAGTCTCCTCCCCCAGTGATCAGACCGTACATTGTAACTTTGTAGAAGGAGGAGGAGTCATTTCCTCAGTCTCCCCTCCCCCAGTGATCAGACTGTACATTGTAACTTTGTAGAAGGGGGAGGAGTCATTTCCTCAGTCTCCTCCCCCAGTGATCAGACCGTACATTGTAACTTTGTAGAAGGAGGAGGAGTCATTTCCTCAGTCTCCCCTCCCCCAGTGATCAGACCGTACATTGTAACTTTGTAGAAGGGGGAGGAGTCATTTCCTCAGTCTCCTCCCCCAGTGATCAGACCGTACATTGTAACTTTGTAGAAGGGGGAGGAGTCATTTCCTCAGTCTCCTCCCCCAGTGATCAGACCGTACATTGTAACTTTGTAGAAGGGGGAGGAGTCATTTCCTCAGTCTCCTCCCCCAGTGATCAGACCGTACATTGTAACTTTGTAGAAGGGGGAGGAGTCATTTCCTCAGTCTCCTCTCCCAGTGATCAGACCGTACATTGTAACTTTGTAGAAGGGGGAGGAGTCATTTCATCAGTCTCCTCCCCCAGTGATCAGACCGTACATTGTAACTTTGTAGAAGGGGGAGGAGTCATTTCCTCAGTCTCCTCCCCCAGTGATCAGACCGTACATTGTAACTTTGTAGAAGGGGGAGGAGTCATTTCCTCAGTCTCCTCCCCCAGTGATCAGACCGTACATTGTAACTTTGTAGAAGGGGGAGGAGTCATTTCCTCAGTCTCCTCCCCCAGTCATCAGACCGTACATTGTAACTTTGTAGAAGGGGGAGGAGTCATTTCCTCAGTCTCCCTTCCCCCAGTGATCAGACCGTACATTGTAACTTTGTAGAAGGGGGAGGAGTCATTTCCTCAGTCTCCTCCCCCAGTGATCAGACTGTACATTGTAACTTTGTAGAAGGGGGAGGAGTCATTTCCTCAGTCTCCTCCCCCAGTGATCAGACTGTACATTGTAACTTTGTAGAAGGGGGAGGAGTCATTTCCTCAGTCTCCTCCCCCAGTGATCAGACTGTACATTGTAAGTTTGTAGAAGGAGGAGGAGTCATTTCCTCAGTCTCCTCCCCCAGTGATCAGACTGTACATTGTAACTTTGTAGAAGGAGGAGGAGTCATTTCCTGAGTTTCCTCCCCCAGTGATCAGACTGTACATTGTAACTTTGTAGAAGGAGGAGGAGTCATTTCCTCAGTCTCCTCCCCCAAAGATCAGACTGTACATTGTAAGTTTGTAGAAGGAGGAGGAGTCATTTCCTCAGTTTCCTCCCCCAGTGATCAGACTGTACATTGTAACTTTGTAGAAGGAGGAGGAGTCATTTCCTCAGTCTCCTCCCCCAAAGATCAGACTGTACATTGTAAGTTTGTAGAAGGAGGGGGAGTCATTTCCTCAGTCTCCTCCCCCAGTGATCAGACTGTACATTGTAACTTTGTAGAAGGAGGAGGAGTCATTTCCTCAGTTTCCTCCCCCAGTGATCAGACCGTACATTGTAAGTTTGTAGAAGGAGGAGGAGTCATTTCCTCAGTCTCCTCCCCCAGTGATCAGACTGTACATTGTAACTTTGAAGAAGGAGGAGGAGTCATTTCCTCAGTCTCCTCCCCCAAAGATCAGACTGTACATTGTAAGTTTGTAGAAGGAGGAGGAGTCATTTCCTCAGTCTCCTCCCCCAGTGATCAGACTGTACATTGTAACTTTGTAGAAGGAGGAGGAGTCATTTCCTCAGTTTCCTCCCCCAAAGATCAGACTGTACATTGTAACTTTGTAGAAGGAGGAGGAGTCATTTCCTCAGTCTCCTCCCCCAAAGATCAGACTGTACATTGTAACTTTGTAGAAGGAGGAGGAGTCATTTCCTCAGTCTCCTCCCCCAGTGATCAGACTGTACATTGTAACTTTGTAGAAGGGGGAGGAGTCATTTCCTCAGTCTCCCCTCCCCCAGTGATCAGACTGCACATTGTAACTTTGTAGAAGGAGGAGGAGTCATTTCCTCAGTCTCCTCCCCCAGTGATCAGACTGTACATTGTAACTTTGTAGAAGGAGGAGGAGTCATTTCCTCAGTTTCCTCCCCCAGTGATCAGACTGTACATTGTAACTTTGTAGAAGGAGGAGGAGTCATTTCCTCAGTCTCCTCCCCTAAAGATCAGACTGTACATTGTAAGTTTGTAGAAGGAGGGGGAGTCATTTCCTCAGTCTCCTCCCCCAGTGATCAGACTGTACATTGTAACTTTGTAGAAGGGGGAGGAGTCATTTCCTCAGTTTCCTCCCCCAGTGATCAGACCGTACATTGTAAGTTTGTAGAAGGAGGAGGAGTCATTTCCTCAGTCTCCTCCCCCAGTGATCAGACTGTACATTATAACTTTGAAGAAGGAGGAGGAGTCATTTCCTCAGTCTCCTCCCCCAAAGATCAGACTGTACATTGTAAGTTTGTAGAAGGAGGAGGAGTCATTTCCTCAGTCTCCTCCCCCAGTGATCAGACTGTACATTGTAACTTTGTAGAAGGAGGAGGAGTCATTTCCTCAGTTTCCTCCCCCAAAGATCAGACTGTACATTGTAACTTTGTAGAAGGAGGAGGAGTCATTTCCTCAGTCTCCTCCCCCAAAGATCAGACTGTACATTGTAACTTTGTAGAAGGAGGAGGAGTCATTTCCTCAGTCTCCTCCCCCAGTGATCAGACTGTACATTGTAACTTTGTAGAAGGGGGAGGAGTCATTTCCTCAGTCTCCCCTCCCCCAGTGATCAGACTGCACATTGTAACTTTGTAGAAGGAGGAGGAGTCATTTCCTCAGTCTCCTCCCCCAGTGATCAGACTGTACATTGTAACTTTGTAGAAGGAGGAGGAGTCATTTCCTCAGTCTCCCCTCCCCCAGTGATCAGACCGTACATTGTAAGTTTGTAGAAGGAGGAGGAGTCATTTCCTCAGTCTCCCCTCCCCCAGCGATCAGACCGTACATTGTATTTTTGTAGAAGGGGGAGGAGTCATTTCCTCAGTCTCCCCTCCCCCAGTGATCAGACTGTACATTGTAAGTTTGTAGAAGGGGGAGGAGTCATTTCCTCAGTCTCCCCTCCCCCAGTGATCAGACTGTACATTGTAAGTTTGTAGAAGGGGGAGGAGTCATTTCCTCAGTCTCCCCTCCCCCAGTGATCAGACTGTACATTGTAAGTTTGTAGAAGGGGGAGGAGTCATTTCCTCAGTCTCCCCTCCCCCAGTGATCAGACCGTACATTGTAAGTTTGTAGAAGGGGGAGGAGTCATTTCCTCAGTCTCCTCCCCCAGTGATCAGACCATACATTGTAAGTTTGTAGAAGGGGGAGGAGTCATTTCCTCAGTCTCCCCTCCCCCAGTGATCAGACTGTACATTGTAAGTTTGTAGAAGGGGGAGGAGTCATTTCCTCAGTCTCCCCTCCCCCAGTGATCAGACCGTACATTGTAAGTTTGTAGATGGGGGAGGAGTCATTTCCTCAGTCTCCCCTCCCCCAGTGATCAGACTGTACATTGTAAGTTTGTAGAAGTGGGAGGAGTCATTTCCTCAGTCTCCTCCCCCAGTGATCAGACTGTACATTATAACTTTGAAGAAGGAGGAGGAGTCATTTCCTCAGTCTCCTCCCCCAAAGATCAGACTGTACATTGTAAGTTTGTAGAAGGAGGAGGAGTCATTTCCTCAGTCTCCTCCCCCAGTGATCAGACTGTACATTGTAACTTTGTAGAAGGAGGAGGAGTCATTTCCTCAGTTTCCTCCCCCAAAGATCAGACTGTACATTGTAACTTTGTAGAAGGAGGAGGAGTCATTTCCTCAGTCTCCTCCCCCAAAGATCAGACTGTACATTGTAACTTTGTAGAAGGAGGAGGAGTCATTTCCTCAGTCTCCTCCCCCAGTGATCAGACTGTACATTGTAACTTTGTAGAAGGGGGAGGAGTCATTTCCTCAGTCTCCCCTCCCCCAGTGATCAGACTGCACATTGTAACTTTGTAGAAGGAGGAGGAGTCATTTCCTCAGTCTCCTCCCCCAGTGATCAGACTGTACATTGTAACTTTGTAGAAGGAGGAGGAGTCATTTCCTCAGTCTCCCCTCCCCCAGTGATCAGACCGTACATTGTAAGTTTGTAGAAGGAGGAGGAGTCATTTCCTCAGTCTCCCCTCCCCCAGCGATCAGACCGTACATTGTATTTTTGTAGAAGGGGGAGGAGTCATTTCCTCAGTCTCCCCTCCCCCAGTGATCAGACTGTACATTGTAAGTTTGTAGAAGGGGGAGGAGTCATTTCCTCAGTCTCCCCTCCCCCAGTGATCAGACTGTACATTGTAAGTTTGTAGAAGGGGGAGGAGTCATTTCCTCAGTCTCCCCTCCCCCACTGATCAGACTGTACATTGTAAGTTTGTAGAAGGGGGAGGAGTCATTTCCTCAGTCTCCCCTCCCCCAGTGATCAGACCGTACATTGTAAGTTTGTAGAAGGGGGAGGAGTCATTTCCTCAGTCTCCTCCCCCAGTGATCAGACCGTACATTGTAAGTTTGTAGAAGGGGGAGGAGTCATTTCCTCAGTCTCCCCTCCCCCAGTGATCAGACTGTACATTGTAAGTTTGTAGAAGGGGGAGGAGTCATTTCCTCAGTCTCCCCTCCCCCAGTGATCAGACCGTACATTGTAAGTTTGTAGATGGGGGAGGAGTCATTTCCTCAGTCTCCCCTCCCCCAGTGATCAGACTGTACATTGTAAGTTTGTAGAAGGGGGAGGAGTCATTTCCTCAGTCTCCCCGGAGAATAGAAAAGGATAGAATAGTATGGGGAAAAAATAGAATAGAAATAATATAACCGCCTTCAGAAATTGGAATCTTGAACAGAATAGCACTTCCTGTCCTTCACACTGAATTCAGATCGATTCTATATTTTCAATTCAAATTCGATTTTAATTCTTCGAATCCATCGGAAAAATGTGAATCCGCTCAAAAACGAATAAAAGAAACAAAAAAAGAAACTCCTTTCATTACCAACACAAGGGACATGGCAACTTACAAATCGATCGGAACGAAACACATCTGATGTCTGATGCCGAATCTCCATAATTCAAAGAACTGAAATCCAATGAATGAAAGGGGTGGGGCCAGGAACAGGCAGACTGGAGAGGAAAGAGCTAGATGATGCTGGACGTCCTCCAGCCAGGAAAGGAGCTCTATCTGATTGGCTGCAGCTTCTGATGCACATTGTGAGACGCTCCCAGTGTGCAGTGACATCAGAGAAAGACATCCCTGTCCAGGGGAGGAGTCGGTACACCTGTGCAAGACTGAAGGGGAGGAGCCGATGCAAGACTGAAGGGGAGGAGCCGGTACACCTGTGCAAGACTGAAGGGGAGGAGCCGGTACACCTGTGCAAGACTGAAGGGGAGGAGCCGGTACACCTGTGCAAGACTGAAGGGGAGGAGCCGGTACACCGGCACAAGACTGAAGGGGAGGAGCCGGGACACCTGTGCAAGACTGAAGGGGAGGAGCCGGGACACCTGTGCAAGACTGAAGGGGAGGAGCCGGTACACCTGTGCAAGACTGGAGGGGAGGAGCCGATACACCTGTGCAGGACTGAAGGGGAGGAGCCGGTACACCTGTGCAGGACTGAAGGGGAGGAGCCTGTACACCTGTGCAAGACTGAAGGGGAGGAGCCGGTACACCTGTGCAAGACTGAAGGGGAGGAGCCGGTACACCTGTGCAAGACTGAAGGGGAGGAGCCTGGACACCTGTGCAAGACTGAAGGGGAGGAGCCGGTACACCTGTGCAAGACTGAAGGGGAGGAGCCGGTACACCTGTGCAAGACTGGAGGGGAGGAGCCGATACACCTGTGCAGGACTATAGGGGAGGAGCCGGTACACCTGTGCAGGACTGAAGGGGAGGAGCCGGTACACCTGTGCAGGACTGAAGGGGAGGAGTCGGTACACCTGTGCAGGACTGAAGGGGAGGAGCCGGTACACCTGTGCAGGACTGAAGGGGAGGAGTTGGTACGCCTGTGCAAGATGGAAGGGGAGGAGCCAGTACACCCGTGCCGGACTGAAGGGGAGGAGCCGGTACACCTGTGCAAGACTGAAGGGGAGGAGCCGTTACACCTGTGCAAGACTGAAGGGGAGGAGGCGGTACACCTGTGCAAGACTGAAGGGGAGGAGCCGTTACACCTGTGCAGGACTGAAGGGGGGTCGGAGGGAGGATTTGAATTGTCAGGAGTCCTCCTTTAAGACACGGTGTCCTGTTGTACAGATTGCTATTACGAGGGAATTGAACCCGATGGAGTCCTGACCCAATTCGGTGGTTCTGCGTCTCCCGCCTGTTTATCTTCATGGGAATCGCTGTGATAATCTCAGTAGGAAATGAGAACAAATCTGTCCAGATGTGGCCGGGTAATCAGGACTCCGGCAATCAGAGGACCAGCAGCAGCACCGACGGCATGACGGAGACTCAGGAAATCACTTCAGCGCTCCTCGTGTGTCCTGTCCGTGTGGAATGAGATTAGAGGCCCTCTCGGCCGTCGCAAGGAGGTCAGGGATTGGGCTTCTATTACACGAACGCACGCAACGGCAGATAATATCCTGGCGCTGCCGCAACACCGAACGTCACTGAGTGACTGCCGAGCCAGAAAACCCTTTCAAAGGCTTCAAAGTCAACAAGGGGGTGGGAAAACATAGGCCCTCCAGCTGTTGTGGGACTACAAGTCCCATCATGCCTCTGGGAGATGCGTTTGTGGGGGTCAGTCTTGCGGTGCCTCATAGGACTTGTGCTCCCCGCAACAGCTGGAGGGCCCACCTCTGCTGTAGGTGTCGTTCCGTGAAACACAACCATCTTCTGTGTGGTGTAGGAGATCCAAACCGTATGGTGATTGGATTGGACGTTATATGCAGTGTGCGGTCCTGGAGGCTGCTCATCCGCAATGTCCTGCTGGAGCCTCGGAGGAATCGGTTAAGGAACTCGAAAAGATGGGTGGGCCACACTGGTTCAAACAATCCGTGAAAGATTTTATTCTTCAATAAAAATCCAATGAGTTTTGGGAGCTGAAGACTCCACTTCATCAGGACTTGTAGAGCAACTAGGCCAACAGCCTCCGTCTGGTTTTGGAATGGTGTGTCCAACAAGCTCACATACACCATGCCAAAAGTATTGGGCCAGCTCACCAAGTCATTGGATTCGGGTGTCCCAACCCCCTCCATGGCCACAGGTGTATAGAATCAAGCACCTAGGCATGCAGCTGGTTCAAACAGTCCATGAAAGATTTTATTCTTCAATAAAAATCCAACGGGTTTTGGGAGCTGAAGACTCCACTTCATCAGGGCTTGTAGAGCAACTAGGCCAACAGCCTCCATCTGGTTTTGGAATGGTGTGTCCAACAAGCTCACATACACCATGCCAAAAGTATTGATCCAGCTCACCAAGTCATTGGATTCGGGTGTCCCAACCCCCTCCATGGCCACAGGTGTATAGAATCAAGCACCTAGGCATGCAGCTGGTTCAAACAGTCCATGAAAGATTTTATTCTTCAATAAAAATCCAACGGGTTTTGGGAGCTGAAGACTCCACTTCATCAGGACTTGTAGAGCAACTAGGCCAACAGCCTCCGTCTGGTTTTGGAATGGTATGTCCAACAAGCTCACATACACCATGCCAAAAGTGTTGGCCAACCCTCCAAAACATTGGATTTGGATCTTCCAATCCCCTCCATGGCCACTGGTGTATAAAATCAAGCACCTAGTTCAAACAGTCCATGAAAGATTTTATTCTGCAGTGAAAAATCCAACAGGTTTCGGGGCTGAAGACTCATCAGGACTTGTAGAGGAACTAGGCCAGTTAGGCCAACAGACTCCATCTGGTTGTGGAATGGTATGTCCAACAAGCTCACATACACCATGCCAAAAGTATTGGGCCAGCTCACCAAGTCATTGGATTCCGATGTCCCAATCCCCTCATGGCCACCTGTGTAGGAAATCAAGCCCCTAGACATGCAGCTGGTTCAAACAGTCCATGAAAGATTATATTCTTCAATGGCAATCCAACAGGTTTTGGGGGGCTGAAGACTCCACTTCATCAGGACTTGTACAGCAACTAGGCCAACAGCCTCCATCTGGTTTTGGAATGGTGTGTCCAACAAGCTCACATACACCATGCCAAAAGTGTTGGGCCAGCCCTCCAAAACAATGGATTCGGGTGTTCCAATCCCCTCCAAATCATGTGATTCGGATGTTCCAATCCCCTCCATGGCCACAGGTGTATAAATTCAAGCCCCTAGACATGCAGCTGGTTCAAACAGTCCATGAAAGATTTTATTCTTCTATAAAAATCCAACGGGTTTCAGGAGCTGAAGACTCCACTTCATCAGGACTTGTAGAGCAACTAGGCCAGCTAGGCCAACAGCCTCCATCTGGTTTTCGAATGGTGCATCCAACAAGCTCACATACACCATGCCAAAAGTGTTGGGCCAACCCTCCAAATCATGTGATTTGGGTGTTCCAATCCCCTCCATGGCCACAGGTGTAGAAAATCAAGCCCAAGGACATGCAGCTGGTTCAAACAGTCCATGAAAGATTATATTCTTCAATGAAGATACAACAGGTTTCGGGGGCTGAAGACTCCACTTCATCAGGACTTGTAGAGCAACTAGGCCAACAGCCTCCGTCTGGTTTTGGAATGGTGTGTCCAACAAGCTCACATACACCATGCCAAAAGTGTTGGGCCAGCCCTCCAAAACAATGGATTCGGGTGTTCCAATCCCCTCCAAATCATGTGATTCGGATGTTCCAATCCCCTCCATGGCCACAGGTGTATAAATTCAAGCCCCTAGACATGCAGCTGGTTCAAACAGTCCATGAAAGATTTTATTCTTCAATAAAAATCCAACAGATTTCAGGAGCTGAAGACTCCACTTCATCAGGACTTGTAGAGCAACTAGGCCAGCTAGGCCAACAGCCTCCGTTTGGTTTTGGAATGGTATGTCCAACAAGCTCACATACACCATGCCAAAAGTGTTGGGCCAGCCCTCCAAAACAATGGATTCGGGTGTTCCAATCCCCTCCATGGCCACAGGTGTATACAATCAAGCCCCTAGGCATGCAGCTGGTTCAAACAGTCCATGAAAGATTTTATTCTTCAATAAAAATCCAACGGGTTTTGGGAGCTGAAGACTCCACTTCATAAGGGCTTGTAGAGCAACTAGGCCAGCTAGGCCAACAGCCTCCGTCTGGTTTTGGAATGGTATGTCCAACAAGCTCACATACACCATGCCAAAAGTGTTGGGCCAACCCTCCAAATCATGTGATTCGGGTGTTCCAATCCTCTCCATGGCCAGAGGTGTATAAAATCAAGCACTTAGGCATGCAACTGGTTCAAACAGTCCGTGAAAATTTTATTCTGCAGTAAAAATCCAACAGGTTTTGGGGGCTGAAGACTCCACTTCATCAGGACTTGTAGAGCAACTAGGCCAACAGCCTGTGTCTGGTTTTGGAATGGTGTGTCCAACACGCTCACATACATCATGCTAAAAGTGTTGGGTCAACTTTTCCCGAAAGAATTTCCACAAGATTTTGCATAATTAGGAATTTGCGCCCTTTTGTGAGGTCAGCTACCGATGTATCTGTTTAATACCTGCGTCCAAATTCATTCAGTGTTCAGTAGGGTTGAGGTCAGGGTTCTGTGAGGGACACTTGAGTTCCTTCACCCATCACACCTAGATGAGTTTGTTGGACATCCTTTTCCAAAACCCTGGCCTTTAAAATAGAATTTCACCACCACCACAAACACATTAACGTTGAGTGGCCTTCCTTTGTGGCTAGAACATTCTCCACTCTTCTGGGAAGACTTTCCGCAAGATTTTGGAGGGTGTCCATTTGGAAGGTCAGGTACTGATGTTGGATGAGAAGACCTGGTTCACCACCAGCATTCCAATTCATCCCAAAGGTGTTCAGTAGGGTTGATGTCAGGGCTCTGTGCAGGACACTCGAGTTTCTTCATGACCGCAAACCTACTGAACACCCATGGTATCAAGACTTGATCCCCAAGGCTTTCAGTAGGCTTCAGGCAGGTACTGACCTTTGATGAGAAGACCTGATCCCAAAGGTCTTCCAAAAGTAGAGTTAAGAGGTAAGGGCTTTGTGCATGACACTGAAGTTCCTTCACACCAAACTGCCACAATCATTCATTAATAGGGAGTCCCTGCCCACCCTCCCCCCAATGGCCTATAATAAGGAGCTGCCCCCCTTTGTGGCCATAACATCATCCAATATTCTGGGAAGGTTTTCACAAGATTTCAGAGGGCATCTGTGGGGATTTGTGAGGTCATTTTTGATGTTGAATGAGAAGATCTGGCTCATAACCCATTTTATTCCAAGAGTGTTCAATAGGGTTGAGGTCAGGGCTCTGTGTAGGACAATGGAGTTCCTCCACCCCAAACTGGTCAAACCAGGTCTTTATGGTGCTGGGTTTGTACACAGGGGCTCAGTCATGCAGGAACAGAAATGGGTTGCCCAATTGGCATTCCAATTCACACCAAAGGTGTTCAGTAGGGTTGATGTCAAGTCTCTGTGCAGGACAAGTTCTTTCATGACCACAAACCTACTGAACACCTTTGGGATGAGAAGATCTGTAGGGTAGAGTGTTCTGTAGGGTTAAGGTCAGGTTAATGATGTTGGAAAAGAAAACTTGGATCACCATTGGCTATTCATCTCAAAGGTATTCAGTTGGGTTGAGATCAGGACACTCAAGTTCCTCCACAAGAAACAGATCAAACCATGTTGTTATGGAGCTGGCTTTGTAGACAGGGGCACAATCATGCTGGAACAGAAAAGGGTCTTCACCAAACTGTTACCACAAGGTTGGAAGAGCATAATCAGAGTTCCATTTCATTCCAAAGGTGTTCCATAGGGTGGAGGTCAGGACTCTGTGCAGGACATTCAAGTTCCTCCATGACCTCACACCTATTAAAAACATAAGACCTGATACCAAAGGTGTTCCATAGGCTTAAGGGTAGGTACTGATGTTGACTGAGATGATCTTATACCAAAGGTCTTCCAAAAGTAAGGTTGAAGTCAGACACCAGTAGAGTTGAGGTCT
>NW_028319518.1:0-82500 GCF_062004578.1 Staurois parvus | reverse complement strand
ATAGATAGATAGATAATAGATAGATAGATAGATAGATAGATAGATAGATAGATAGATAGATAGATAGATAGATAGATAATAGATAGATAGATGATAGATAATAGATAGATAGATGATAGATAATAGATAGATAGATAATAGATAGATAGATAGATAGATAGATAATAGATAGATAGATAGATAGATAGATAGATAGATAGATAGATAATAGATAGATAATAGATAATAGATAGATAATAGATAGATAATAGATAGATAATAGATAGATAATAGATAGATAGATAGATAGATAATAGATAGATAATAGATAATAGATAGATAGATAGATAGATAGATAATAGATAGATAATAGATAATAGATAGATAATAGATAGATAATAGATAGATAATAGATAGATAATAGATAGATAGATAATAGATAATAGATAGATAGATAGATAGATAATAGATAGATAATAGATAGATAATAGATAGATAGATAGATAGATAGATAGATAGATATAATTTTATATTTGATGATCATATTAATAATAATACTAGGTGATGTTTAAAAATATATTTAAAAATAAAAAAAATTGTAAAATGAAAAAACAACGAAAAAAAGAATGATGATGATGATGATGAATCAATAATAATAATAATAATAGTCAAAGAAGAAGACTTGATAGATATAATTTTATATTTGATTATCATATTAATAATAATACTAGTTGATGTTTAAAAATATATTTAAAGATAAAAAAAAAATAATAAATTGAAAAAACAAAGAAAAAAAGAAATTCTTAATGGTGATGAGGATGAGGTTAATAATAAAAATAATAATAGTAAATGTTTTTAAACATTTTTTTAAAAAAAAGAAAAAAATATATAAAATAATAATGATGACGATTATGATGAATCAATAATAATAATAATAGTCAAAGAAGAAGAAAACTAGATAGATATAATTTTATATTTTATGTATTGTTGTTGTTGTTATTATTATTATAGAGGATTTATATATTATTATTATTATTATTATTATTATTATACAGGATTTATGGAGCCAACAGTTTGCTCAGCGCTGTACAATATAATGGGAGACAATACAGCAACAATACAGTTCAATACAAGAGGGATAGGAGCAGGGGCGGACTGACAACTCATGGTCTTGAGAACGCCCGATGGGAGGGGCGAAACGCGTTGACGCATTTCCGGTTTGTACTCCGTACGTCTGACGTCACTTCCGGTGAGTGGAGCGCACGCTGAGCGGTGCGTTCCAGCGGCCATTTTTTGGGATCTGTATATGCGGTGTCTCTGTAGAGCTTCTGCTGAAACCTGGAGCTGTGATGTGAGATTCCGTGGGAGGTTGCCTTGCATCTACTGTTTATCTGGAAGAAACTGATCCTAATAAATATGCCTTTTTAAATTGAATTGAATGTGAGTGACCTTAATCCTTGATTTCACTTATGAATGGTGTCTTACAATATTACACTATCTGAGATTTTTTTCTCCCTGGTCGGATGGTGGAGCCTATGCTGGAGAGGAGGATTCCTATAGAGTGGATACGAAAGAGGGTGTAGGATCCCATAAAATTCCTAAGAGGCGTTTTTTTCACCTTTATCTGGTGAGTGCATTTGATATTGGTTTTCACGGGTGGAAGGTGGAAGTTCCTCTATATTAGAAGAAGAATTTGAAAATATTTTTTTCTTTTTCTTTTTTTCTTTTTTCTTTTTCTTTTTTGCACTAATATTTTTTGAACTTTGGTTTATTTTGATGGACTTTACCACTGATCAATTTTTCACTTATGTTTGCACTTTGTAATATTGATTTCATGTAAAGGTCTATGTTTGCGCTGTTTTTTCCTTTTTTTCATTGTTTGTGTTGATCACAGTGCACAGCAGCAGGATAGAACCTGTATTAGAGTGTTTTACTAGGCGCAGGAAGAATTTTTGGTTTTTTGACAACTCATGGGGCCCCCGGGCAATAGGGGTTCATGGGGCCCCTGTATCCTTGCCCAAACTCAAAAAGGCCTATGAAAAAGGTACCAGGGGCATCTCATGGGGCCTCCTACTGTCCCCAGGCCCTCGGGCAGTGCCCAAGTTTCCAAATGGTCAGTCCGCCCCTAGATAGGAGGGCCCTGCTCCTTGGAGCTTGTTATTATTATTTTTATTATTATTAATAATAATAATATTATCAATATTATTAGTTATTATTATTAACTAATAATAATATAATGTCTAAAATATTTTTAAAAAATAATAATAATAATGATAATAATAATAATAATATAATGTCTAAAATATTTTAAAAAATAATAATAATAATAATGATAATAATTAGAGATGAGCGAAGAAATGAAAAATTCGATTCGACTGATTCGGCGAATTCGTGGACAATATTCGATTCGAGTCGAATAAATTCGCTGTGAATTTAACTTAAAAAAGGGTGTTTCTAGGCTTCAGAGAGACTTAATATTAGTGCAGAACACTGTACCTTTAATTTAAATGCCCTTGGAGTCTGCTGGGGAAGAGAAATAATACTGTCTGTCAGTATGACATGCAGATGAGTGCCGTCGATCTTAGAATCACTGCACACTTCACTCCTTTGGCCAGTCACGGGGCCAAAACCAGTGTTTGGAGCCACAGTGTGGCGGTGGAGGCAGCAGCAATGGGAGGCCATACAGCAACCTATGACAAAATGGAAACCAGCAGGAGCGTGAGGAGACCTGAAAGTGGCACATGGCAGAGTGGGAGCAATGGGAGGCGGTACAGGGACCCAGGTCACACTGTGGGCCCAGCAGCAGCGTGACCAGGCGGTACGGGGGCCCATGGCCGATATGGGGCTTGGTGGCACCTATGGAAGGCCTGTAATCTGCCAGCAACCTATGACAAAATGGACAACCGCAGGAGTGTGAGGAGATTTCAAAGTGGCACATGGCAGAGTGGAAGCAATGGGAGGCCGTACAGGGACCCAGGTCACACTGTGGGCTCAGCAGCAGCGTGACCAGGAGGTACGGGGGCCCATGGTCGATATGGGGCCTGGCGGCACCTATGGAAGGCCGCTAATCTGCCAGCAACCTATGACAAAATGGACAACCGCAGGAGTGTGAGGAGATTTCAAAGAGGTACATGGCAGAGTGGAAGCAATGGGAGGCCGTACAGGGACCCAGGTCACACTGTGGGACCAGCATCAGCGTGAACAGGCGGTACGGGGGCCCATGGCCGATTTGACCTCATTCATCCCATAGTCCTGCCGACTCACGAATAGCGTGGCCTCCTCAAAGGGCCTGAGCAAGCGCAGGTGTCACACATGAGCTGCCAATGGCTGACATCTAAGTTACACAGGGAGTACCTTTATCCGCTTTTAACATCAGGAAATCTGTGATGGCCTTTAGCTGTTCGTAAAGGCGGTCTAACATATGTAGGGTTGAATTACACCTTGTTGCAACGTCACAGCATGAGGAGTCGGTACGGGGGCCCATGGCAGATTACATGTCTGGCAGCAGCAATGGGAGGCCCGTAATCTGCCAGCACCCTATGTCAAAAAATTTAACACACCAGCAGTGTGAAGAGACCTGAAAGTGGCACATGGCAGCAGAGTGTGGCGATGGAGACAGCAGCAATGGGAGGCCGTACAGGGACCCATGAGAGACTCTGGACTTGGCAGCAGCATGAGGAGGCGGTATATAGGGGCCCATGGCAGATTAGGGGCCTGGCAGCAGCTATGTGAGGCCCGTAATCTGCCTGCACCCTATGTCAAAAAATTAAACACACCAGCAGTGTGAAGAGACCTGAAAGTGGCACATGGCAGAGTGTGGCGATGGAGACAGCAGCAATGGGAGGCCGTACAGGGACCCATGACAGACTCTAGACTTGGCAGCAGCATGAGGAGGCGGTATATAGGGGCCCATGGCAGATTAGGGGCCTGGCAGCAGCTATGTGAGGCCCGTAATCTGCCTGCACCCTATGTCAAAAAATTAAACACACCAGCAGTGTGAAGAGACCTGAAAGTGGCACATGGCAGCAGAGTGTGGCGATGGAGACAGCAGCAATGGGAGGCCGTACAGGGACCCATGAGAGACTCTGGACTTGGCAGCAGCATGAGGAGGCGGTATATAGGGGCCCATGGCAGATTAGGGGCCTGGCAGCAGCTATGTGAGGCCCGTAATCTGCCTGCACCCTATGTCAAAAAATTAAACACACCAGCAGTGTGAAGAGACCTGAAAGTGGCACATGGCAGAGTGTGGCGATGGAGACAGCAGCAATGGGAGGCCGTACAGGGACCCATGAGAGACTCTAGACTTGGCAGCAGCATGAGGAGGCGGTATATAGGGGCCCATGGCAGATTAGGGGCCTGGCAGCAGCTATGTGAGGCCCGTAATCTGCCTGCACCCTATGTCAAAAAATTTAACACACCAGCAGTGTGAAGAGACCTGAAAGTGGCACATGGCAGCAGAGTGTGGCGATGGAGACAGCAGCAATGGGAGGCCGTACAGGGACCCATGAGAGACTCTAGACTTGGCAGCAGCATGAGGAGGCGGTATATAGGGGCCCATGGCAGATTACATGTCTGGCAGCAGCAATGGGAGGCCCGTAATCTGCCAGCACCCTATGTCAAAAAATTTAACACACCAGCAGTGTGAAGAGACCTGAAAGTGGCACATGGCAGCAGAGTGTGGCGATGGAGACAGCAGCAATGGGAGGCCGTACAGGGACCCATGAGAGACTCTGGACTTGGCAGCAGCATGAGGAGGCGGTATATAGGGGCCCATGGCAGATTAGGGGCCTGGCAGCAGCTATGTGAGGCCCGTAATCTGCCTGCACCCTATGTCAAAAAATTTAACACACCAGCAGTGTGAAGAGACCTGAAAGTGGCACATGGCAGCAGAGTGTGGCGATGGAGACAGCAGCAATGGGAGGCCGTACAGGGACCCATGAGAGACTCTAGACTTGGCAGCAGCATGAGGAGGCGGTATATAGGGGCCCATGGCAGATTAGGGGCCTGGCAGCAGCTATGTGAGGCCCGTAATCTGCCTGCACCCTATGTCAAAAAATTTAACACACCAGCAGTGTGAAGAGACCTGAAAGTGGCACATGGCAGCAGAGTGTGGCGATGGAGACAGCAGCAATGGGAGGCCGTACAGGGACCCATGAGAGACTCTAGACTTGGCAGCAGCATGAGGAGGCGGTATATAGGGGCCCATGGCAGATTAGGGGCCTGGCAGCAGCTATGTGAGGCCCGTAATCTGCCTGCACCCTATGTCAAAAAATTTAACACACCAGCAGTGTGAAGAGACCTGAAAGTGGCACATGGCAGCAGAGTGTGGCGATGGAGACAGCAGCAATGGGAGGCCGTACAGGGACCCATGAGAGACTCTGGACTTGGCAGCAGCATGAGGAGGCGGTATATAGGGGCCCATGGCAGATTAGGGGCCTGGCAGCAGCTATGTGAGGCCCGTAATCTGCCTGCACCCTATGTCAAAAAATTAAACACACCAGCAGTGTGAAGAGACCTGAAAGTGGCACATGGCAGAGTGTGGCGATGGAGACAGCAGCAATGGGAGGCCGTACAGGGACCCATGACAGACTCTAGACTTGGCAGCAGCATGAGGAGGCGGTATATAGGGGCCCATGGCAGATTAGGGGCCTGGCAGCAGCTATGTGAGGCCCGTAATCTGCCTGCACCCTATGTCAAAAAATTAAACACACCAGCAGTGTGAAGAGACCTGAAAGTGGCACATGGCAGCATAGTGTGGCGATGGAGACAGCAGCAATGGGAGGCCGTACAGGGACCCATGAGAGACTCTAGACTTGGCAGCAGCATGAGGAGGCGGTATATAGGGGCCCATGGCAGATTAGGGGCCTGGCAGCAGCTATGTGAGGCCCGTAATCTGCCTGCACCCTATGTCAAAAAATTTAACACACCAGCAGTGTGAAGAGACCTGAAAGTGGCACATGGCAGCAGAGTGTGGCGATGGAGACAGCAGCAATGGGAGGCCGTACAGGGACCCATGAGAGACTCTGGACTTGGCAGCAGCATGAGGAGGCGGTATATAGGGGCCCATGGCAGATTAGGGGCCTGGCAGCAGCTATGTGAGGCCCGTAATCTGCCTGCACCCTATGTCAAAAAATTAAACACACCAGCAGTGTGAAGAGACCTGAAAGTGGCACATGGCAGAGTGTGGCGATGGAGACAGCAGCAATGGGAGGCCGTACAGGGACCCATGAGAGACTCTAGACTTGGCAGCAGCATGAGGAGGCGGTATATAGGGGCCCATGGCAGATTAGGGGCCTGGCAGCAGCTATGTGAGGCCCGTAATCTGCCTGCACCCTATGTCAAAAAATTTAACACACCAGCAGTGTGAAGAGACCTGAAAGTGGCACATGGCAGCAGAGTGTGGCGATGGAGACAGCAGCAATGGGAGGCCGTACAGGGACCCATGAGAGACTCTAGACTTGGCAGCAGCATGAGGAGGCGGTATATAGGGGCCCATGGCAGATTACATGTCTGGCAGCAGCAATGGGAGGCCCGTAATCTGCCAGCACCCTATGTCAAAAAATTTAACACACCAGCAGTGTGAAGAGACCTGAAAGTGGCACATGGCAGCAGAGTGTGGCGATGGAGACAGCAGCAATGGGAGGCCGTACAGGGACCCATGAGAGACTCTGGACTTGGCAGCAGCATGAGGAGGCGGTATATAGGGGCCCATGGCAGATTAGGGGCCTGGCAGCAGCTATGTGAGGCCCGTAATCTGCCTGCACCCTATGTCAAAAAATTTAACACACCAGCAGTGTGAAGAGACCTGAAAGTGGCACATGGCAGCAGAGTGTGGCGATGGAGACAGCAGCAATGGGAGGCCGTACAGGGACCCATGACAGACTCTAGACTTGGCAGCAGCATGAGGAGGCGGTATATAGGGGCCCATGGCAGATTAGGGGCCTGGCAGCAGCTATGTGAGGCCCGTAATCTGCCTGCACCCTATGTCAAAAAATTTAACACACCAGCAGTGTGAAGAGACCTGAAAGTGGCACATGGCAGCAGAGTGTGGCGATGGAGACAGCAGCAATGGGAGGCCGTACAGGGACCCATGAGAGACTCTAGACTTGGCAGCAGCATGAGGAGGCGGTATATAGGGGCCCATGGCAGATTAGGGGCCTGGCAGCAGCTATGTGAGGCCCGTAATCTGCCTGCACCCTATGTCAAAAAATTTAACACACCAGCAGTGTGAAGAGACCTGAAAGTGGCACATGGCAGCAGAGTGTGGCGATGGAGACAGCAGCAATGGGAGGCCGTACAGGGACCCATGAGAGACTCTGGACTTGGCAGCAGCATGAGGAGGCGGTATATAGGGGCCCATGGCAGATTAGGGGCCTGGCAGCAGCTATGTGAGGCCCGTAATCTGCCTGCACCCTATGTCAAAAAATTAAACACACCAGCAGTGTGAAGAGACCTGAAAGTGGCACATGGCAGAGTGTGGCGATGGAGACAGCAGCAATGGGAGGCCGTACAGGGACCCATGACAGACTCTAGACTTGGCAGCAGCATGAGGAGGCGGTATATAGGGGCCCATGGCAGATTAGGGGCCTGGCAGCAGCTATGTGAGGCCCGTAATCTGCCTGCACCCTATGTCAAAAAATTCAACACACCAGCAGTGTGAAGAGACCTGAAAGTGGCACATGGCAGCAGAGTGTGGCGATGGAGACAGCAGCAATGGGAGGCCGTACAGGGACCCATGAGAGACTCTAGACTTGGCAGCAGCATGAGGAGGCGGTATATAGGGGCCCATGGCAGATTAGGGGCCTGGCAGCAGCTATGTGAGGCCCGTAATCTGCCTGCACCCTATGTCAAAAAATTTAACACACCAGCAGTGTGAAGAGACCTGAAAGTGGCACATGGCAGCAGAGTGTGGCGATGGAGACAGCAGCAATGGGAGGCCGTACAGGGACCCATGAGAGACTCTGGACTTGGCAGCAGCATGAGGAGGCGGTATATAGGGGCCCATGGCAGATTAGGGGCCTGGCAGCAGCTATGTGAGGCCCGTAATCTGCCTGCACCCTATGTCAAAAAATTAAACACACCAGCAGTGTGAAGAGACCTGAAAGTGGCACATGGCAGAGTGTGGCGATGGAGACAGCAGCAATGGGAGGCCGTACAGGGACCCATGAGAGACTCTAGACTTGGCAGCAGCATGAGGAGGCGGTATATAGGGGCCCATGGCAGATTAGGGGCCTGGCAGCAGCTATGTGAGGCCCGTAATCTGCCTGCACCCTATGTCAAAAAATTTAACACACCAGCAGTGTGAAGAGACCTGAAAGTGGCACATGGCAGCAGAGTGTGGCGATGGAGACAGCAGCAATGGGAGGCCGTACAGGGACCCATGAGAGACTCTAGACTTGGCAGCAGCATGAGGAGGCGGTATATAGGGGCCCATGGCAGATTAGGGGCCTGGCAGCAGCTATGTGAGGCCCGTAATCTGCCTGCACCCTATGTCAAAAAATTTAACACACCAGCAGTGTGAAGAGACCTGAAAGTGGCACATGGCAGCAGAGTGTGGCGATGGAGACAGCAGCAATGGGAGGCCGTACAGGGACCCATGAGAGACTCTGGACTTGGCAGCAGCATGAGGAGGCGGTATATAGGGGCCCATGGCAGATTAGGGGCCTGGCAGCAGCTATGTGAGGCCCGTAATCTGCCTGCACCCTATGTCAAAAAATTAAACACACCAGCAGTGTGAAGAGACCTGAAAGTGGCACATGGCAGAGTGTGGCGATGGAGACAGCAGCAATGGGAGGCCGTACAGGGACCCATGAGAGACTCTAGACTTGGCAGCAGCATGAGGAGGCGGTATATAGGGGCCCATGGCAGATTAGGGGCCTGGCAGCAGCTATGTGAGGCCCGTAATCTGCCTGCACCCTATGTCAAAAAATTTAACACACCAGCAGTGTGAAGAGACCTGAAAGTGGCACATGGCAGCAGAGTGTGGCGATGGAGACAGCAGCAATGGGAGGCCGTACAGGGACCCATGAGAGACTCTAGACTTGGCAGCAGCATGAGGAGGCGGTATATAGGGGCCCATGGCAGATTACATGTCTGGCAGCAGCAATGGGAGGCCCGTAATCTGCCAGCACCCTATGTCAAAAAATTTAACACACCAGCAGTGTGAAGAGACCTGAAAGTGGCACATGGCAGCAGAGTGTGGCGATGGAGACAGCAGCAATGGGAGGCCGTACAGGGACCCATGAGAGACTCTGGACTTGGCAGCAGCATGAGGAGGCGGTATATAGGGGCCCATGGCAGATTAGGGGCCTGGCAGCAGCTATGTGAGGCCCGTAATCTGCCTGCACCCTATGTCAAAAAATTTAACACACCAGCAGTGTGAAGAGACCTGAAAGTGGCACATGGCAGCAGAGTGTGGCGATGGAGACAGCAGCAATGGGAGGCCGTACAGGGACCCATGAGAGACTCTGGACTTGGCAGCAGCATGAGGAGGCGGTATATAGGGGCCCATGGCAGATTAGGGGCCTGGCAGCAGCTATGTGAGGCCCGTAATCTGCCTGCACCCTATGTCAAAAAATTAAACACACCAGCAGTGTGAAGAGACCTGAAAGTGGCACATGGCAGAGTGTGGCGATGGAGACAGCAGCAATGGGAGGCCGTACAGGGACCCATGAGAGACTCTAGACTTGGCAGCAGCATGAGGAGGCGGTATATAGGGGCCCATGGCAGATTAGGGGCCTGGCAGCAGCTATGTGAGGCCCGTAATCTGCCTGCACCCTATGTCAAAAAATTAAACACACCAGCAGTGTGAAGAGACCTGAAAGTGGCACATGGCAGAGTGTGGCGATGGAGACAGCAGCAATGGGAGGCCGTACAGGGACCCATGAGAGACTCTAGACTTGGCAGCAGCATGAGGAGGCGGTATATAGGGGCCCATGGCAGATTAGGGGCCTGGCAGCAGCTATGTGAGGCCCGTAATCTGCCTGCACCCTATGTCAAAAAATTAAACACACCAGCAGTGTGAAGAGACCTGAAAGTGGCACATGGCAGCAGAGTGTGGCGATGGAGACAGCAGCAATGGGAGGCCGTACAGGGACCCATGAGAGACTCTAGACTTGGCAGCAGCATGAGGAGGCGGTATATAGGGGCCCATGGCAGATTAGGGGCCTGGCAGCAGCTATGTGAGGCCCGTAATCTGCCTGCACCCTATGTCAAAAAATTTAACACACCAGCAGTGTGAAGAGACCTGAAAGTGGCACATGGCAGCAGAGTGTGGCGATGGAGACAGCAGCAATGGGAGGCCGTACAGGGACCCATGAGAGACTCTGGACTTGGCAGCAGCATGAGGAGGCGGTATATAGGGGCCCATGGCAGATTAGGGGCCTGGCAGCAGCTATCTGAGGCCCGTAATCTGCCTGCACCCTATGTCAAAAAATTAAACACACCAGCAGTGTGAAGAGACCTGAAAGTGGCACATGGCAGAGTGTGGCGATGGAGACAGCAGCAATGGGAGGCCGTACAGGGACCCATGACAGACTCTAGACTTGGCAGCAGCATGAGGAGGCGGTATATAGGGGCCCATGGCAGATTAGGGGCCTGGCAGCAGCTATGTGAGGCCCGTAATCTGCCTGCACCCTATGTCAAAAAATTTAACACACCAGCAGTGTGAAGAGACCTGAAAGTGGCACATGGCAGCAGAGTGTGGCGATGGAGACAGCAGCAATGGGAGGCCGTACAGGGACCCATGAGAGACTCTAGACTTGGCAGCAGCATGAGGAGGCGGTATATAGGGGCCCATGGCAGATTAGGGGCCTGGCAGCAGCTATGTGAGGCCCGTAATCTGCCTGCACCCTATGTCAAAAAATTTAACACACCAGCAGTGTGAAGAGACCTGAAAGTGGCACATGGCAGCAGAGTGTGGCGATGGAGACAGCAGCAATGGGAGGCCGTACAGGGACCCATGAGAGACTCTGGACTTGGCAGCAGCATGAGGAGGCGGTATATAGGGGCCCATGGCAGATTAGGGGCCTGGCAGCAGCTATGTGAGGCCCGTAATCTGCCTGCACCCTATGTCAAAAAATTAAACACACCAGCAGTGTGAAGAGACCTGAAAGTGGCACATGGCAGAGTGTGGCGATGGAGACAGCAGCAATGGGAGGCCGTACAGGGACCCATGAGAGACTCTAGACTTGGCAGCAGCATGAGGAGGCGGTATATAGGGGCCCATGGCAGATTAGGGGCCTGGCAGCAGCTATGTGAGGCCCGTAATCTGCCTGCACCCTATGTCAAAAAATTTAACACACCAGCAGTGTGAAGAGACCTGAAAGTGGCACATGGCAGCAGAGTGTGGCGATGGAGACAGCAGCAATGGGAGGCCGTACAGGGACCCATGAGAGACTCTAGACTTGGCAGCAGCATGAGGAGGCGGTATATAGGGGCCCATGGCAGATTAGGGGCCTGGCAGCAGCTATGTGAGGCCCGTAATCTGCCTGCACCCTATGTCAAAAAATTTAACACACCAGCAGTGTGAAGAGACCTGAAAGTGGCACATGGCAGCAGAGTGTGGCGATGGAGACAGCAGCAATGGGAGGCCGTACAGGGACCCATGAGAGACTCTGGACTTGGCAGCAGCATGAGGAGGCGGTATATAGGGGCCCATGGCAGATTAGGGGCCTGGCAGCAGCTATGTGAGGCCCGTAATCTGCCTGCACCCTATGTCAAAAAATTAAACACACCAGCAGTGTGAAGAGACCTGAAAGTGGCACATGGCAGAGTGTGGCGATGGAGACAGCAGCAATGGGAGGCCGTACAGGGACCCATGACAGACTCTAGACTTGGCAGCAGCATGAGGAGGCGGTATATAGGGGCCCATGGCAGATTAGGGGCCTGGCAGCAGCTATGTGAGGCCCGTAATCTGCCTGCACCCTATGTCAAAAAATTTAACACACCAGCAGTGTGAAGAGACCTGAAAGTGGCACATGGCAGCAGAGTGTGGCGATGGAGACAGCAGCAATGGGAGGCCGTACAGGGACCCATGAGAGACTCTAGACTTGGCAGCAGCATGAGGAGGCGGTATATAGGGGCCCATGGCAGATTAGGGGCCTGGCAGCAGCTATGTGAGGCCCGTAATCTGCCTGCACCCTATGTCAAAAAATTTAACACACCAGCAGTGTGAAGAGACCTGAAAGTGGCACATGGCAGCAGAGTGTGGCGATGGAGACAGCAGCAATGGGAGGCCGTACAGGGACCCATGAGAGACTCTGGACTTGGCAGCAGCATGAGGAGGCGGTATATAGGGGCCCATGGCAGATTAGGGGCCTGGCAGCAGCTATGTGAGGCCCGTAATCTGCCTGCACCCTATGTCAAAAAATTTAACACACCAGCAGTGTGAAGAGACCTGAAAGTGGCACATGGCAGCAGAGTGTGGCGATGGAGACAGCAGCAATGGGAGGCCGTACAGGGACCCATGAGAGACTCTAGACTTGGCAGCAGCATGAGGAGGCGGTATATAGGGGCCCATGGCAGATTAGGGGCCTGGCAGCAGCTATGTGAGGCCCGTAATCTGCCTGCACCCTATGTCAAAAAATTTAACACACCAGCAGTGTGAAGAGACCTGAAAGTGGCACATGGCAGCAGAGTGTGGCGATGGAGACAGCAGCAATGGGAGGCCGTACAGGGACCCATGAGAGACTCTGGACTTGGCAGCAGCATGAGGAGGCAGTATATAGGGGCCCATGGCAGATTAGGGGCCTGGCAGCAGCTATGTGAGGCCCGTAATCTGCCTGCACCCTATGTCAAAAAATTAAACACACCAGCAGTGTGAAGAGACCTGAAAGTGGCACATGGCAGAGTGTGGCGATGGAGACAGCAGCAATGGGAGGCCGTACAGGGACCCATGACAGACTCTAGACTTGGCAGCAGCATGAGGAGGCGGTATATAGGGGCCCATGGCAGATTAGGGGCCTGGCAGCAGCTATGTGAGGCCCGTAATCTGCCTGCACCCTATGTCAAAAAATTAAACACACCAGCAGTGTGAAGAGACCTGAAAGTGGCACATGGCAGAGTGTGGCGATGGAGACAGCAGCAATGGGAGGCCGTACAGGGACCCATGAGAGACTCTAGACTTGGCAGCAGCATGAGGAGGCGGTATATAGGGGCCCATGGCAGATTAGGGGCCTGGCAGCAGCTATGTGAGGCCCGTAATCTGCCTGCACCCTATGTCAAAAAATTAAACACACCAGCAGTGTGAAGAGACCTGAAAGTGGCACATGGCAGCAGAGTGTGGCGATGGAGACAGCAGCAATGGGAGGCCGTACAGGGACCCATGAGAGACTCTAGACTTGGCAGCAGCATGAGGAGGCGGTATATAGGGGCCCATGGCAGATTAGGGGCCTGGCAGCAGCTATGTGAGGCCCGTAATCTGCCTGCACCCTATGTCAAAAAATTTAACACACCAGCAGTGTGAAGAGACCTGAAAGTGGCACATGGCAGCAGAGTGTGGCGATGGAGACAGCAGCAATGGGAGGCCGTACAGGGACCCATGAGAGACTCTGGACCTGGCAGCAGCATGAGGAAGCGGTATATAGGGGCCCATGGCAGATTAGGGGCCTGGCAGCAGCTATAGGAGGCCCATAATCTGCCAGCACCCTATGTCAAAAAATTCAACACACCAGCAGTGTGTGAGGAGACCTCAAAGTGGCACATGTTTGAGGCATGATTCATGGCGGATTTAGTCAGTTGTGTCAGGAACTGGTGGTTTGAAATCCAGACTAATCCACGCCTGATTCATTTTCACAAACGTGAGTCTCTCCACACTTTGGGTGGACAGTCGTGTCCTCCGCGGAGTTACAATACCTCCTGCCGCACTAAACACGCGCTCCGATGCCACGCTACTGGCCGGGCATGACAGCCTTTCAAGGGCAAATTCAGCTAGTTGGGGCCAAAGGTCAAGTTTCGTTGCCCAGTAGTCAAGGGGATTGTCTACCTCGGTTGGCAGGGTGCTGTCCAAGTAGGCCCAAGCCTGTTGTTTGAGCTCCTGCTCCAGGTCCACCTGATGCTGCTGCTGCTGCTGCGGCTGGTTAGTAGTTTCCTCACTGCGCTGGTGAAGAAAGCTACTCATCATCGACTGCAGACTGAGGCAGCCACTGCTGGTGGAGCTGCCACTGCTCCTACCACCCCACCCCTCCCCTGCTGCCATGCCAGCGGAACGCGAGCGCACAGGGCCCACAGTGTCTGAGGATGGACGTTGGCGCACAAAGGCAGAGACCAACTGACTACATAGGTGGTTTTTATAGTACGTAATTTTGGCCTCCCTCTCAGCAGGTGTGAAAAAGGCCACCATTTTGGACCGGTAGCGAGGGTCCAACAAGGTGGACAGCCAAAAGTCATCCCTCTGTCTGATGGTTATTATTCGGCTGTCGCTACGCAAGCAACCGAGCATGCTATGGGCCATTTGTGCCAAGGAATGCGAGGGACTCCCTGCCTCCATCTCCACAGCATACTGCCACGGTGCGTCTGGGTCCTCTGTCTCCTCCTCCTCCTCCTCCTCTACCAGATGCTCCTGCTCCTCCACTCCTGTCCGCTGAGTGGAAAAACCACCCATTTCACTCAATAATTCCTGAGCACAAATGTCCTCCTCTACCTCCTCCTCTTCTTCCTGTCCTGCCCCCACAGGGGTCATGTGGCGTTGAGATCTGTGCGCCACGTCTACCGCACCCTGACCAGCCATTGTTAACAGCATTTGTTCCAGGACGTGCAACAGAGGAATGACGTCGTTCATCCCATAGTCCTGCCGACTCACGAATAGCGTGGCCTCCTCAAAGGGCCTGAGCAAGCGGCAGGTGTCACGCATGAGCTGCCAATGGCTGACATCTAAGTTACACAGGGGAGTACCTTTATCCGCTTGTAACATCAGGAAATCGGTGATGGCCTTTCGCTGCTCGTAAAGGCGGTCTAACATGTGTAGTGTTGAATTCCACCTTGTTGCAACGTCGCAGATCAGGCGATGCTGTGGAATTCCGTTCTGCCGCTGCAGCTCAAGGAGGGTGTTCTTTGCGGTGTAGGAATGGCTGAAATGCATGCACAGTTTACGTGACATTTTAAGGATGTCTTGCAGTGGGATGGTGGATTTTAGGAACCGCTTGACAACCAGATTGAACACGTGAGCCATGCATGGCGCATGGCACAACCTTCCTTGACGCAGAGCAGACACCATGTTCTTTCCGTTGTCAGTCAACATGGTTCCGATTTTTAGTTTGCGCGGAGACAGCCATCTGTCGATTTCTCTGTTCATTACACTCAGCAGTTCCTCCCCTGTGTGACTACGTTCGCCAAGGCATACCAGGTGCAGCACAGCGTGACACCGTTGCGCCCTGCACATGTGATATGCCGGTCGGGTAATGGGACTTGGCACGGGGGTGGCGGCTGAGGACACGGCGGAAAAAGAGGTGGTAGAGGCGGACATGCTTGCTGGACCAAGGACGTGCAAACGTGGAGGCAAAAGCGTAGTGACCTGTCCAAGTTGCTGGTGCGGCTGTGCCGGCACCACGTTCACCCAGTGGGCCGTAAATGACATGTACTGTCCCTGACCGTAGTTACAGCTCCACACGTCGGCGCTGCCGTGCACTTTGGCAGAGACCGACATGCTCAAAGACTGGCCCACCATCTCTTCTACATGTGAATGCAGGGCTGGCACTGCCTTTTGGGCAAAGAAATGACGGCTTGGCACTCTCCACCGCGGCGCGGCACAAGCCATCATTTCTCGGAAAGGTGCTGAGTCCACCAGTTGGAAAGGGAGGGACTGCAGCACCAGCAACTTGGACAGGAGGACGTTCAGCTTCTGCACCGTCGGGTGCGTGCTCGCAAACTGTTGTCTCTTGGATACGGATTCCAAGAAAGACTGTTGACGGAATCCGAGAAGAGGAGTAGCAGGAGAAGGAGCATCTGAACGAGCGGAAGATGGCAACGAGCGACAACTCCCCTCAGCAGAGGTGTTGGAGCCTTGACTGGCTGATAGAGGGCGATTGACGACGTCGGGTGACGGAGCAAGTAACGGAGCGGGTGATGGAGCGGGGGCTGGGGCAGGCAGAACCGCCGTATGTTTATCACGGTTTTCCCAGGCCACCGAATGGTGACGCTGCATATGCTGACGCAACGCTGTAGTCCCAACATGGGCCCCCTGGCCACGCTTGCATTTCTGGCCACATAGTCGACATACGGCTACGTTTACTTCCTCGGGCGGCTTGAGGAAAAATTGCCACACCACCGAGTAGGAAACTTTGCCCCCGCTACTCTTCACTGGCTGACTGCTACTTCCTCCGTGCGCACCGGCACCACTACTGGCCGTGGTGGTAGGCTGCAGTGGAGCTGGTGCTCTACTCCGTGGACGTTTGGCTCCACTGACACTGATGCGACCCTGCTGCTGTCTCCTGGGCAACCCACCGACTGTTTTGCTCGCTGCCAAGCTGCCACCCTCTTCTCCTGATGATGCGGAAGAAATTGCCTGATGACGACGAGGCTGCCAAGTGCGATCAACCTCCTCATCATCAAGTAGGGTCTCCGCCTCACTACTAGCCCCCTCGGCTGCGTCTGGGTCAGGAGACAGACCTGTCTCTAGACCGGCTACCGAGCCCAGTACTTGTTCGCTTGGCTGCTGAAAAGGCCGATGTCTCCCCCCGTTCCTGACCGCCCTCTGTTAGCTCTTCCTCACTGTACAGTGGGGCTGAGCCCACAGCATGCGATACTTCGCTTGGTGAGGGAACAGCAAAGGACAGGGGCAGGTAGAGGACACGTGATTTCAGTGGGCTTGGTCCCGGGCCATGCCAACTAACGGTTGTGTCTGACGTACCCACCGACCGTTGGCTGTAGGTGTCAGAGGTGACCTGGGAAGAGGAAGACGACCGAGCCAACCAATCAATGACGGCAGGGTTGTCGGTGGAGACACGACCGCTGGATGACACCGGGAGCTCTGGCTGCGAATACTGCTGCCTCGACCCCTTCCTCTGCTGCCACGTCTGCTCGCTCCTAAAACATTGCCTCCTCTGCCACTCCTCTGCATGTTGTCTGACATACTATTTAATTCAACGATTAGGTGTCCCTGAGTAACAATTCTCTGGCACTCAGTAACAATTCTGTCTGTCCCTGAGTAACAATTCTCTGGCACTCAGTAACAATTCTGTCTGTCCCTGAGTATGAATTCTGTGGCCCTGAGTAACAATTCTGTGTCTGTGCGAGTAACAATTCTGTGTCTGTGCAAGTAACAATTTTGTGTCTGTGCGAGTAACAATTCTCTGGCACTCAGTAACAATTCTGTCTGTCCCTGAGTAACAATTCTCTGGCACTCAGTAACAATTCTGTCTGTCCCTGAGTAACAATTCTCTGGCACTCAGTAACAATTCTGTCTGTCCCTGAGTAACAATTCTCTGGCACTCAGTAACAATTCTGTCTGTCCCTGAGTAACAATTCTCTGGCACTCAGTAACAATTCTGTCTGTCCCTGAGTATGAATTCTGTGGCCCTGAGTAACAATTCTGTGTCTGTGCGAGTAACAATTCTGTGTCTGTGCAAGTAACAATTTTGTGTCTGTGCGAGTAACAATTCTCTGGCACTCAGTAACAATTCTGTCTGTCCCTGAGTAACAATTCTCTGGCACTCAGTAACAATTCTGTCTGTCCCTGAGTAACAATTCTCTGGCACTCAGTAACAATTCTGTCTGTCCCTGAGTATGAATTCTGTGGCCCTGAGTAACAATTCTGTGTCTGTGCGAGTAACAATTCTGTGTCTGTGCAAGTAACAATTTTGTGTCTGTGCGAGTAACAATTCTCTGGCACTCAGTAACAATTCTGTCTGTCCCTGAGTAACAATTCTCTGGCACTCAGTAACAATTCTGTCTGTCCCTGAGTAACAATTCTCTGGCACTCAGTAACAATTCTGTCTGTCCCTGAGTATGAATTCTGTGGCCCTGAGTAACAATTCTGTGTCTGTGCGAGTAACAATTCTGTGTCTGTGCAAGTAACAATTTTGTGTCTGTGCGAGTAACAATTCTCTGGCACTCAGTAACAATTCTGTCTGTCCCTGAGTAACAATTCTCTGGCACTCAGTAACAATTCTGTCTGTCCCTGAGTATGAATTCTGTGGCCCTGAGTAACAATTCTGTGTCTGTGCGAGTAACAATTCTGTGTCTGTGCAAGTAACAATTTTGTGTCTGTGCGAGTAACAATTCTCTGGCACTCAGTAACAATTCTGTCTGTCCCTGAGTAACAATTCTCTGGCACTCAGTAACAATTCTGTCTGTCCCTGAGTAACAATTCTCTGGCACTCAGTAACAATTCTGTCTGTCCCTGAGTAACAATTCTCTGGCACTCAGTAACAATTCTGTCTGTCCCTGAGTAACAATTCTCTGGCACTCAGTAACAATTCTGTCTGTCCCTGAGTAACAATTCTCTGGCACTCAGTAACAATTCTGTGTCTGTGCGAGTAACAATTCTGTGTCTGTGCAAGTAACAATTTTGTGTCTGTGCGAGTAACAATTCTCTGGCACTCAGTAACAATTCTGTCTGTCCCTGAGTAACAATTCTCTGGCACTCAGTAACAATTCTGTCTGTCCCTGAGTAACAATTCTCTGGCACTCAGTAACAATTCTGTCTGTCCCTGAGTAACAATTCTCTGGCACTCAGTAACAATTCTGTCTGTCCCTGAGTATGAATTCTGTGGCCCTGAGTAACAATTCTGTGTCTGTGCGAGTAACAATTCTGTGTCTGTGCAAGTAACAATTTTGTGTCTGTGCGAGTAACAATTCTCTGGCACTCAGTAACAATTCTGTCTGTCCCTGAGTAACAATTCTCTGGCACTCAGTAACAATTCTGTCTGTCCCTGAGTAACAATTCTCTGGCACTCAGTAACAATTCTGTCTGTCCCTGAGTAACAATTCTCTGGCACTCAGTAACAATTCTGTCTGTCCCTGAGTAACAATTCTCTGGCACTCAGTAACAATTCTGTCTGTCCCTGAGTAACAATTCTGTCTGTCCCTGAGAATGAATTCTGTGGCCCTGAGTAAGAATTCTCTGGCACTCAGTAACAATTCTGTCTGTCCCTGAGTAACAATTCTCTGGCACTCAGTAACAATTCTGTCTGTCCCTGAGTAAAAATTCTGTGGCCCTAATAACGTTTCTGTGGCCCTAAGTAACAATTCTCTGGCACTGAGTAACAATTCTGTCTGTCCCTGAGTATGAATTCTGTGGCCCTAACTAGCGTTTCTTTGTCCCTAAATAACGATTCTGTGGCCCTCATTAACAAGTCTGTGTCCCTGAGTAATGGTTCTCTGTCCCTAAGTAACTTCTCTCTGTCCCCAATTCTCGTTTCTGTGGCCCTAACTCTGTCCCTGTCCCTAGTACAGAGCGGTCTGCCTCTGTTCAATGACTGCAGGCAAATGAAGATTTCCAAAATGGCCGCTATATATACCTCGACCATTACACAGTGCTGGCTGGCTGGCTGCTGATTGGCTGATGCGATCACATGTCGTTGAGGAATGCATTATGGGGCAGCGCGCCTTGTCTGCGCGCCTTCCCCGACATCCCCGCTCCGTCGCCGCACATGTCAGCCGCCATTTTCGGAAAAATTTCGATTCGCGCGTCCGAATTAGGCTGTTTTTCGGATTCGGCACGAATCGAAATTTTTCCGATATTCGACTCGAATTCCACTTCGGATACTTCGATTCGCTCATCTCTAATAATAATAATAATATAATGTCTAAAATATTTTTAAAAAATAATAATAATAATGATAATAATAATAATAATATAATGTCTAAAATATTTTTAAAAAATAATAATAATAATGATAATAATAATAATAATATAATGTCTAAAATATTTTTAAAAAAATATTAATAATAATGATAATAATAATAATAATATAATGTCTAAAATATTTTAAAAAATAATAATAATAATAATGATAATAATAATAATAATATAATGTCTAAAATATTTTAAAAAATAATAATAATAATAATGATAATAATAATAATATAATGTCTAAAATATTTTTAAAAAATAATAATAATAATGATAATAATAATAATAATATAATGTCTAAAATATTTTAAAAAATAATAATAATAATAATGATAATAATAATAATATAATGTCTAAAATATTTTTAAAAAATAATAATAATAATGATAATAATAATAATAATAATATAATGTCTAAAATATTTTAAAAAATAATAATAATAATAATGATAATAATAATAATATAATGTCTAAAATATTTTTAAAAAATAATAATAATAATGATAATAATAATAATAATATAATGTCTAAAATATTTTAAAAAATAATAATAATAATAATGATAATAATAATAATATAATGTCTAAAATATTTTTTAAAAAAATATTAATAATAATGATAATAATAGTAATATAATGTCTAAAATATTTTAAAAAATAATAATAATAATAATAATATAATGTCTTAAATATTTAAAAAAAATATTAATAATAATGATAATAATAATAATATAATGTCTAAAATATTTTAAAAAATAATAATAATAATGATAATAATAATATAATGTTTAAAATATTTTAAAAAATAAGAAAGCTGTCAAAATCTGAAAGCATCTTCCCTAACCCTCATTTCTAATTTCCTCCAAAGTTTGGCCAAGCGAAGACTATGGATTTCGTGGTGCACGCGGCGAGTCATTACCTAACGTCACGTGTGCTCGGTGTCCGGTATACATACATGTCATGTAAAACCGATAACCCCGTGACATTGTTGTGTTGGACCTTTTCCATCTCGATCTGGCTGGGCCATCTTTCGTCCCCTCTCGGGGGAATTGCACTCTTACGGATATTCTGACACTGAGGAACCAGGGATCAATTGTAACCGCTTGTCCTGTCACATTCTGGATACAAAAAGGTCAACATCTCCAGAAGGTCCATTAGGAGGAGGCCACGTGGGACGGCAGGTTAATGCACTTGGGGGGCTTCGCTGAGAGCAACGTAATGAATTTAAAGCTGATGCGGTGCCACGGTACAGTGACTGTCCTAATGGTGTCATTGGGGTCACATGATGCTGCGATCACTACTACTAATTAGCCACCCACCGGGCCCAGAACCTCTGCTGCTCCCGTCTAGCTGGAATTTGCGGGGCCTGGCGGGGTATTTGTGCACTTCGGGAGGTTTTTTTTTTGCTTTGTAAAGGTCATTTTATATTTCCTGGTAAAGGGAATCAATATCGGCTTGTTAATTATAGAGGAACTTGCTGCCCCCCGCGGACCGGCCTGGTGTTGGATTACCCAAGGATCGTTCTTCCCAAAGGCCTCTGATTCATGCCGTGAAACATGAATGCCTCCATAGCTGCACGTTGAACCCCCGTTCCCATCTGTCCATGTAGTGACCGCCCCCCCATAGTTTCTTGTATCTTGTTCTTTTCTATATTGGGAAAACAAAGCTGATACAACAACTTCCAATACCTTCCAACAGCAGCTGCAGAGCATCAGACCGACACCTCCTGGCTGTCCAGGAATCTCCGCAGCATTCTTCCTAAACGATAAATTCTCGGTTCCAAGTGTATAGTTAACTATCCTGACCTTTAAGACGGTTCTCAAGTCTCTCTATAAATGTTGGAAATGGTACTAAGGCAGATATATGTCTCCTCTACCCTTAAAGGAAGGGGATTATTTCAATGGCTGCTCTGTAATTGGGTTTTTCTTTTTTGCCGTGATGTTTCCAGATATTTATGACTTGGCTTCTGCTATCCTCTCGAGGAGCGATCCCCAGCTGGAAGACAGAGGTCACATGAAGCATGAAATGGCCCATTTGAAGGACAAAATCTACAGCCATCCAATGTCCGCTTGCATGCACCATATAGTACCTAAACGGTCATTTGTTGAACCCATTAGATATCAACAAACAAATTGCTTGCTAATGGAATGAATGTATTAAGACTCCCGAATGTTACTTACTCAAGGGATTGAGGTGAAGAAAAAAAATACAGTTACGACACAAACATGTATGACATGTCGATACACTACATGCCAAAAGTTTTTGAGCACCTGGCCATCATATCAATATGAGCTTGTGGGACATCCCATTCCGAAACTATGGCCATTAATATGAAGTTGTTATCGCCCTCCGTGGTCATCAACGTGGAGATGGATCACATTTTATGGCCTTTACTCATTTGGGAAGGCTTTCTGCAAGATTTTAGAGGGTCCCTGTGGGAATTTGTGCCCATTAGTGAGGTCACATACTGATGTTAGATGAGAAGACCTGGTTCACAATTGGAGTTACAACTCTTCCAAAAAGGTTTTCATACAGAGTTAGTTTGGCTGAAAAAAGACAAAAGTCCATCTGGTTAAACCATAAAAAAAAAAAAGTTATAATCCTATACCCACAGTTGATCCAGAGTAGATCTGAGGTCAGGAACTGATGTTGGATGAGTTGTCCTGGCTCACAATTGGAGTTCCAACTCTTCCAAAAGGTTTTCAATAGGTCTGAGGTCAGGAACTGATGTTGGATGAGTTGTCCTGGCTTCCAAATTGAGCTGGACACCCTTGCGCCAGGGAGTTGAGAAGAACTCTTCAATTGAGCCGGAACCCGCCACTGGTAGGGCCGCCCAGACAGAGCTTCCGTTTTCAGTAGGGCTGAGGTCAGGAACTGATGTTGGATGAGTTGTCCCGGCTCACAATTGGAGTTTCAACTCTTCTTAAGGTTTTCAGTAGGTCTGAGGTAAGGAACTGATGATGGATGAGAAGACCTGGCTCACGAATGGCATTCTAATTCATCCCAATGGTGTATGACGTTGTTAGCCCCCTCTGTGGTCATCAGCATGGAGCTGGATCACATTTTATGGCCTTCACTCATTTGGGAAGGCTTTCTGCAAGATTTTGGAGGGTGCCTGTGGGAATTTGTGCCCATTAGTGAGGTCTGAGGTCAGGAACTGATGTAGGATGAGTTGTCCTGGCTCACAATTGGAGTTCCAACTCTTCCAAAAGGTTTTCAGTAGGTCTGAGGTCAGGAACTGATGTTGGATGAGTTGTCCTGGCTTCCAAATTGAGCTGGACACCCCTGCGCCGGGGAGTTGAGAGGAACTCTTCAACTGAGCTGGAACCCGCCACTGGTAGGGCCGCCCAGACAGAGCTTCGGTTTTCAGTAGGGCTGAGGTCAGGAACTGATGTTGGATGAGTTGTCCTGGCTCACAATTGGAGTTCCAACTCTTCCTAAAGGTTTTCAGTAGGTCTGAGGTCAGGAACTGATGTTGGATGAGTTGTCCTGGCTCACGAATGGCATTCTAATTCATCCCAATGGTGTATGAAGTTGTTAGCCCCCTCTGTGGTCATCAACATGGAGCTGGATCACATTTTATGGCCTTCACTCATTTGGGAAGGCTTTCTGCAAGATTTTGGAGGGTGCCTGTTGGAATTTGTTCCCATTAGTGAGGTCATGTACTGATATTAGGTGAGAAGACCTGGCTCACAATTGGAGTTCCAATTCTTCCTAAAGGT
Organism: Staurois parvus; assembly: GCF_062004578.1. Classification (NCBI taxonomy): domain Eukaryota; kingdom Metazoa; phylum Chordata; class Amphibia; order Anura; family Ranidae; genus Staurois; species Staurois parvus. The sequence goes on along the minus strand of NW_028319518.1, from coordinate 59,009 downwards.
TTTCAGTAGGTCTGAGGTCAGGAACTGATGTTGGATGAGTTGTCCTGGCTCACAATTGGAGTTCCAACTCTTCCCAAAGGTTCTCATACATAGTTAGTCTGGCTGAAAAAAGACAAAAGTCCATGCGGTTCAACCATAAAAAAAAAAAAAGTTATAATCCCATACCCACAGTCAGGAACTGATGCTGGATGAGTTGTCCTGGCTCACAATTGGAGTTCCAACTATTCCCAAAGGTTTTTAGTAGGTCTGAGGTCAGGAACTGATGTTGGATGAGGTGTCCTGGCTCACAATTGGAGTTCCAAGTCTTCCTAAAGATTTTCAGTAGGTCTGAGGTCAGGAACTGATGTTGGATGAGTTGTCCCGGCTCACGATTGGAGTTCCAACTCTTCCTAAAGGTTTCAGTAGGTCTGAGGTAAGGAACTGATGATGGATGAGAAGACCTGGCTCACGAATGGCATTCGAATTCATCCCAATGGTGTATGAAGTTGTTATCCCCCTCTATGGTCATCAACGTGGAGCTGGATCACATTTTATGGCCTTCACTCATTTGGGAAGGCTTTCTGCAAGATTTTGGAGGGTGCCTGTGGGAATTTGTGCCCATTAGTGTGGTCATGTACAGATATTAGGTGAGAAGACCTGGCTCACAATTGGAGTTCCAACTCTTCCCAAAGGTTTTCAGTGGGTCTGAGGTCAGGAACTGATGTTAGATGAGAAGACCGGGCTCACAATCAGAGTTCTAACTCTTCCTATAGGTTTTCATACATAGTTAGTCTGGCTGAAAAAAGACAAAAGTCCATGCGGTTCAACCATAAAAAAAAAAAAGTTATAATCCCATACCCACAGTCAGGAACTGATGCTGGATGAGTTGTCCTGGCTCACAATTGGAGTTCCAACTATTCCCAAAGGTTTTCAGTTTGTCTGAGGTCAGAAACCGATGTTGGATGAGTTGTCCCGGCTCACAATTGGAGTTCCAACTCTTCCTAAAGGTTTTCAGTAGGTCTGACGTCAGGAACTGATGTTTGATGAGTTGTCCTGGCTTCCAAATTGAGCTGGACACCCCTGCGCCAGGGAGTTGAGAAGAACTCTTCAATTGAGCCGGAACCCGCCACTGGTAGGGCCGCCCAGACAGAGCTTCGGTGTTCAGTAGGTCTGAGATCAGGAACTGATGTTGGATGAATTGTCCTGGCTCACAACTGGAGTTCCAACTCTTCCTAAAGGTTTTCAGTAGGTCTGAGGTCAGGAACTGATGTTGGATGAGTTGTCCTGGCTCACAATTGGAGTTTCAACACTTCCTAAAGGTTTTCAGTAGGTCTGAGGTCAGGAACTGATGTTGGATGAGTTGTGCTAGCTCACAATTGGAGTTCCAACTCTTCCTAAAGGTTTTCAGTAGGTCTGAGGTCAGGAACTGATGTTGGATGAGTTGTCCCGGCTCACAATTGGAGTTCCAACTCTTCCTAAAGGTTTTCAGTAGGTCTGAGGTCAGGAACTGATGTTGGATGAGTTGTCCTGGCTTCCAAATTGAGCTGGACACCCCTGCGCCAGGGAGTTGAGAAGAACTCTTCAATTGAGCCGGAACCCGCCACTGGTAGGGCCGCCCAGACAGAGCTTCGGTGTTCAGTAGGTCTGAGGTCAGGAACTGATGTTGGATGAATTGTCCTGGCTCACAACTGGAGTTCCAACTATTCTCAAAGGTTTTCAGTAGGTCTGAGGTCAGGAACTGATGTTGGATGAGTTGTCCTGGCTTCCAAATTGAGCTGGACACCCCTGCCCCGGGGAGTTGAGAAGAACTCTTCAATTGAGCTGGAACCCGCCACTAGTAGGGCCGCCCAGACAGAGCTTCGGTTTTCAGTAGGGCTGAGGTCGGGAACTGATGTTGGATGAGTTGTCTTGGCTCACAATTGGAGTTTCAACTCTTCTTAAGGTTTTCAGTAGGTCTGAGGTAAGGAACTGATGTTGGATGAGTTGTCCTGGCTTTCAAATTGAGCTGGACACCCCTGCACTGGGGAGTTGAGAAGAACTCTTCAACCAAGTCGGAACCCGCCACTGGTACGACCGCCCAGACAGAGCTTCGGTTTTCAGTAGGGCTGAGGTCAGGAACTGATGTTGGATGAGGTGTCCTGGCTCACAATCGGAGTTCCAACTCTTCCTAAAGGTTTTCAGTAGGTCTGAGGTCAGGAACTGATGTTGGATGAGTTGTCCTGGCTTCCAAATTGAGCTGGACACCCCTGTGCTGGGGAGTTGAGAAGAACTCTTCAACCAAGTCGGAACCCGCCACTGGTAGGGCCACCCAGACAGAGCTTCGGTTTTCAGTAGAGCTGAGGTCAGGAACTGATGTTGGATGAGTTGTCCTGTCTCACAATTGGAGTTCCAACTCTTCCTAAAGGTTTTCAGTAGGTCTGAGGTCAGGAACTGATGTTGGATGAGTTGTCCTGGCTCACAATCGGAGTTCCAACTCTTCCTAAAGGTTTTCAGTAGGTCTGAGGTCAGGAACTGATGTTGGATGAATTGTCCTGGCTCACAATTGGAGTTCCAACTCTTCCTAAAGGTTTTCAGTAGGTCTGAGGTCAGGAACTGATGTTGGATGAGTTGCCCTGGCTTCCAAATTGAGCTGGACACCCCTGCGCTGGGGAGTTGACAAGAACCCTTCAACCGAGCCGGTACCCACCACTGGTAGGGTCACCCAGACAGGGCTTCGGAGCAGCATTGGTGTTCCGCTGGGATCGTTCGATTTCAGCGCAGCTTGTGGGGCAGAAATTACTTCATATACTCCGAGGCGGGCAAAACAGAAATCAAGACGGTAAAAAAGCAATATAAAACCTATTGCCGTACACCGTTACACCGTCGCCAGTGACAAGTGGTCTTTAGGTGTCAGAACAGGCAGTACCCCGCCAATGTTGCAGAAAAGGATTTAGCCGTAATATGTTGTTTACAGGCTGTTATTGCATATGAAGGGCTGTTCTTCTCCCAGCTGCATTCACGACAAGCAAAATCCATCTGGATTGTTCTTTCAATTAGGAGAGATCTGGCAGCTGTTTGTTATATTACTGCATAATCCTAGACTTATCACTTCCAGGGCACAGGATAAGAGGCACACGGGATACTCCTAGGGACACACGTCTGTTCTTCATGGGATACATGTGTTCATCTCATCAGGATCTAGGCTTCGCACTGGGGGTGGATTTGGTTTCCAAGCTGAGTACTTGCAAAGAGGCCAAGTATACAGGCTTTGTTTTATTAACACGTTTAACATGCCTGTTTCATAGTGTAACACGTTAGGCGCTCATAAAGTTTAACGGCGCGGTGACTCAGCCCAGGCCTCTTCCTAAGAGAGACAAGCGAGAGAGATGAGGTCACCCCGGCCGGGGCCTGCCGAAGGAATGAGCTGCTGGAGAACAGACACAGAGATGCCAACTCCCCGTATAATACTCCTCATCCGGCTGCTATCTGGAAAGCATCATCCGCTACCTCCTCTCATTCTGGATATCCTTGAGGGGTTCTCACCTCTCTTAGTCGGAGAAAGAAACGCCCAGAAGGTTGGGATCGGAGCACGGGAACATTTTTTTTTTTTCCCAAATCCCACAAAAGGCCAAAGAATGAGCTGCATCCAGACGTATAACATTTGTGGCGTGGTCTTGGTCAACTCGCTGCGGCTCGCAGAGGAAAGTGGAATTTAAAAGTGAGAGGAAGCAGGAAGCAACACTGAGGGGCCACGGGCGTGAGACAAAAGGCAGTTCACTCCAAGGGAGGCTGAAGGAAGAGGCTCTTCCATTGAGCAACCCAACGTGGTCAACTTGGGTCAAGCTGCTGAAGAGGTTCTAACAAGGGCCCCAACTATCTTTGTGATAACTATGGAAAAAAACGAGACAGCTACATAAAATGCTACAGATCTGGACTACTTTAATGCCTTTTAACCCTTCTTCAACTATAAATTTTATGGATGATTCCAGAGGTACGTTATATGGCAAAACGTTATGGATACATGACCTGATCATCACACCTTTCTTTGGATATCCTATTCAAAACCATAGGTATTATTATGGAGTAGTCCCATCTACCTCCCTCTGACATCCTTCCCCTTTGCAATGGTACCAGCCTCCATTCTTTTGGTAAGGCTTTCCGCCAGATTTCGGAGTTTCCCTGTGAGAAGTTGTGCCAATTTGTGAGGTCAGGTACTGATGTTGGATGAGAAGACCTACCTCGCGATCAGCGTTCTAATTCATCCCAAAGGTTTCCAGTAGGGTTGAGGTCGGGGCTCTGTGCAGGACACTCACGTTCCTCCATCCATCACACCTATATGAGCTTGTTGGACGTCCCATTCCAAAATCATGGCCATTAAAATGGAGTTTTAAGACCTGGCTTTCCATCAGCATTCTAATTCATCTCATTGGTGTTCACTGGGGTTGAGGTCAGGGCTCTGTATGAGTTACTAGAGTTCCTCCATCCTTGACACTTATATGAGCTTGTTGGACATCTCATTCAAAAACCATGGCGTTAATATTAATATAGCCTCCACTCTTCTAGGAAAGCTTTCCACCAGATTTCGGAGGTTGCCTGTGGAGATTTGCACCCATTTGTCAGGTCAGGTACTGATGTTGGATGAGAAGACCTGGCTTACCATCACCGTTCCAATTCATCTCAATGGTGTTCACTGGGGTTGAGGTCAGGGCTCAGTATGAGTTACTAGAGTTCCTCCATCCTTGACACGTATATGAGCTTGTTGGACATCTCATTCAAAAACCATGGCGTTAATATTAATATAGCCTCCACTCTTCTAGGAAAGCTTTCCACCAAATTTCAGAGGTTGCCTGTGGGGATTTGCGCCCATTTGTCAGGTCAGGTACTGATGTTGGATAAGAAGGCCTGACTCACAATCAGCATTCCAATTCATCCCAAAGATGTTCAGGAAGGGTTGAGGTCAGAGTTCTGGACATCTTATTCCAAAACCATGCCATTCATAGGGAGTTGGCCCCCTATTGCCTCCACTGTTTTGGGACGGCTCTCCACAAGATTTGGGTGCAAATTCTTACAGTTGGTTAGCAGAGCTCCCTCGTTGGGAACCAAACAGCCTCCATTGTTCTATGAAGACTTTCCAAAAGAATTTAGGAATTTGTGCCCGTTTATGAGGTCAGGTACTGATGTTGGATGAGAAGAGCTGGCTCACTATCGGTGTTTCAATTCATTCCAAAATGTTCAGTAGGGTTGAGGTCAGGGATCTGTGCAGGACACTTAATTTCCTCCACACAAAACTGGCCAAATCATGTCTTTATGGAGCTGGCTCCTCTCTTCTGGAAAGGCTTCCTACAAAAGTTTAGAGTGTGTCTGATAATTTGTGTCCATTCAGCTAAAAGAGCATTGGTGAAGTCAGGTTTGATGTTGGATGAGAAGACCTGGCTGCCATTCTATTTCATTCCAAAGGTGTTCAGTAGAGTTGAGGTCAGGGATCTGTGCAGGACACATGAGTTCCTCCTGGCCAAACTGGTCAAACCATGTGTTTATGGAGCTGGCCCCTCTCTCCTGGGAAGGCTTCCTACAAAATTATAGAGTGTGTCTTACATTTTGTGTCCATTCAGCCTAAAGAGCATTGATGATGTCAGGTTTGATGTTGGATGAGAAGACCTGGCTCACATTCCATTTCATTCCAAAGGTGTTCAGTAGAGTTGAGGTCAGGGATCTGTGCAGGACACTTAATTTCCTCCACACAAAACTGGCCAAATCATGTCTTTATGGAGCTGGCTCCGCTCTTCTGGGAAGGCTTCCTACAAAAGTTTAGAGTGTGTCTGATAACTTGTGTCCATTCAGCTAAAAGAGCATTGATGATGTCAGGTTTGATGTTGGATGAGAAGACCTGGCTCACATTCCATTTCATTCCAAAGGTGTTCAGTAGAGTTGAGGTCAGGGATCTGTGCAGGACACATGAGTTCCTCCTGGCCAAACTGGTCAAACCATGTGTTTATGGAGCTGGCCCCTCTCTCCTGGGAAGGCTTCCTACAAAATTATAGAGTGTGTCTTACATTTTGTGTCCATTCAGCCTAAAGAGCATTGATGATGTCAGGTTTGATGTTGGATGAGAAGACCTGGCTCACATTCCATTTCATTCCAAAGGTGTTCAGTAGAGTTGAGGTCAGGGATCTGTGCAGGACACTTAATTTCCTCCACACAAAACTGGCCAAATCATGTCTTTATGGAGCTGGCTCCGCTCTTCTGGGAAGGCTTCCTACAAAAGTTTAGAGTGTGTCTGATAACTTGTGTCCATTCAGCTAAAAGAGCATTGATGATGTCAGGTTTGATGTTGGATGAGAAGACCTGGCTCACATTCCATTTCATTCCAAAGGTGTTCAGTAGAGTTGAGGTCAGGGATCTGTGCAGGACACATGAGTTCCTCCAGGCCAAACTGGTCAAACCATGTGTTTATGGAGCTGGCCCCTCTCTCCTGGGAAGGCTTCCTACAAAATTATAGAGTGTGTCTTACATTTTGTGTCCATTCAGCCTAAAGAGCATTGATGATGTCAGGTTTGATGTTGGATGAGAAGACCTGGCTCACATTCCATTTCATTCCAAAGGTGTTCAGTAGAGTTGAGGTCAGGGATCTGTGCAGGACACTTAATTTCCTCCACACAAAACTGGCCAAATCATGTCTTTATGGAGCTGGCTCCGCTCTTCTGGGAAGGCTTCCTACAAAAGTTTAGAGTGTGTCTGATAACTTGTGTCCATTCAGCTAAAAGAGCATTGATGATGTCAGGTTTGATGTTGGATGAGAAGACCTGGCTCACATTCCATTTCATTCCAAAGGTGTTCAGTAGGGTTCTGTGCAGAACACTAAAGTTTCTCCACACTAAACTGGTCAAAGCATGTCTGTCAGGGCTCCAGGTATGACCAGAGATGTGTGGACTGACACAGGGAAACGCAGGCTTCAGGTATAGTATAAAACAATACAATTTATTAAAGACTAAACAATACATAAACACAGTGCAAACAAACCAAACCTCCAACAGATAACAAAATGAATAACACTAAACATAGTCGGGCAGGCCGGGTCGGTAACAAATGGGCAGACAAGGTACAAGGAGCAGGCAGGAGAGTGGTCAGGATAGCCGAGGTCGGTACAGGCAGAGTTCGTGCAGAGTCAAGATCAAAGCAGGCACGATCAGGATACAGGGGCCAAGGGAAACAATACACCAAGGCACTGACTGCAGGCCTGGCCATTCCTTAAATACACCTCCTGCAATCAGGCTCAGGTGATGGCTTGATTGCAGGAGTGAGCTTCTGGCTGCTGAGAGCACCCGCTGGCCAGCCCTGGTACTGCAGCCCACGCGGCAGGTGAGTCCCACCATCAGCGGTGAGTCCATTCCTGACAATGTCATTATGGAGCTAGCTTTGTACACAGAGGCACAGTCATGGTGGAACAGAAAAGGGTCTTCACCAAACTGGTCATCCATGTCATTATGGAGCTGGCTTTGTACACAGAGGCACAGTCATGGTGGAACAGAAAAGGGTCTTCACCAAACTGTTATCACAACGTTGGAAGAGCAAAATTGTCTAGCATGGCTATGGATGATGCCACATCTCACTGGAATCACCTGGATTCATTTATATGGAGTCTTTCCCACATACTTTTGGCCCTATGGGATCCTTGTGATGGCCACTGGATCTAAAAGAAAGTTTTGATGTTTGATGTCATACATATGTAACTTCTTGGGCCACATAAGTCACAATGCTAGGTGGCCTTGGATGGAGACTTGAAAAAGAAAAATTGATCGGCAATAGAAGATCAGAAACCCCAACTACTGGCTCTTGCTGTCACTCTTCTGTGTCTCAAATTTCTGCCTGTTCCTCAGAATGTTCTAAAGCCCTAATGAGAGAGGATCTATGTAACCCCCGAAACGCGTTGGTATCAACTCTAAGAAAAAACGTAATTACACCCGATCGTCCTACTAATTTATTTTGTGGTGCTCCATTGCTTGTTTAAGAGTTATGTTCCTGACCCTCATCAAAGCTGAGGAAGCTGCTTGATTGAACGGAGGAACATCGTGAACATTACAGAACAGGTCCTACTGAATGTTACTAACTAGTACAAGATAACAAATGATCTGAATAAATGAGAACCTTCACAGACAAAGCAGTGATGTCTTACAGCATTTCCATGGTAGGATCAGTCTTCTTTGTACGAGAAATCTGGTTAAGCAATTATGCTGCGGATCCAATCTGTTATTAAACCTCGTATAAAACATTCATGGGAAAAACACCAGCCAATGCGTCTGTGCGGTACGTGCTATTGCAATGAATAATATCTGATGATTAGGACTGGAAAAACACTTACACATATACCTTTCCAATAGTATAATGATCTGTGTAAAGTGTACCAAAGGTTTTGGACACCCGATCATCGCACCTACCATATGGCTAAAAGTATGTCGACCCGCCTCCGAGTCAGGCCCATAGGCTTCAATGAACTCTAAAAGCAATGGGCTAGAGGTGTGGCTCATTTTGCAGCTCACTCAGGGGCAGAAAGAAATGTTGGGGCCACCAGCCATCCAGGTACACTTACCCTCATGGACTTTGGAACAGTTATCCAACCTGTAGTAGCATGCATACCTGCAAATACAGATACAATATATGGGCAAAAGGTGGGGACACACCTACTGCATGACTTAAATATTGTGAACCCTCCTCCAAATGAAAGGGTTTCCAATGAAGGGTCGTGTTAATACTACATTGTACAAAGGCATTGGAGACAATTGTGCTCTTCCACCTTCATGAGAGTTTGGTGAAGTCCCTTTCCTGTTCCGGCATGACTGTCCCCTGTGTACAAAGCCAGCTCCATAAAGACATGGTTTGACTAGCTTGGTATGGAGGAACAGAGCCCTGGCCTCAACCCTAACTTTGGAAGACCTGCGATATAAGATCTTCTTATCCAACATCAGCACCTGCCCTTTATCCTTCAGAACACCTTTGGGATGAGGTCTTCATATCCCAAAGGTGTTCAGTAGGTTTGAGGTCCTGGAGGAACTCAAGTGTCCTGTACAGAGCCCTGACCTCAACCCTAACTTTGGAAGATCTACGGTATAAGGTCTTCTTATCCAACATCAGCACCTGCCCTCATCCCTTCTGAACACCTTTGGGATGAGGCCTTCTCATCCAAAAGGGGTTCAGTAGGTTTGTGGCCCAGGAGGAACTCGAGTGTCCTGTACAGAGCCCTGACCTCAACCCTAACTTTGGAAGACCTATGGTATAAGGTCTTCTTCTCCACCATCCAACAACAGCACCTGCCCTCATCCCTTGTGAACACCTTTGGGATGAGGTCTTCTCATCCAAAAGGTGTTCAGTAGGTTTGTGGTCCTGGAGGAACTCGAGTGTCCTGTACAGAGCCCTGACCTCAACCCTAACTTTGGAAGACCTATGATATAAGGTCTTCTTCTCCAGCATCCAACATCAGCACCTGCCCTTAAACCTTCAGAACACCCTTGGGATGAGGTCTTCTCATCCCAAAGGTGTTCAGTAGGTTTGTGGTCCTAGAGGAACTCGAGTGTCCTGCACAGAGCCTTGACCTCAACCCCACTGACCACCTTTTGGATGAATTGGAAGGTCAAATCCACAGAACCATCAAGGCATGACTGTCCCCTGTGTACAAAGCCAGCTCCATAAAGACATGGTTTGACCAGTTTGGTGTGGAGAAAATCCAGTGTCAGAGCCACTGACCTCAACCCTAACTTTGGAAGACCTGTGGTATAAGGTTTTCTTATCCAACATCAGCACCTGCCCTTAACCCTTCAGAACACCTTTGGGATGAGGTCTTCACATCCCAAAGGTGTTCAGTAGGTTTGAAGTTCTGGAGGAACTTGAGTGTCCTGCACAGAGCCTTGAACCCCACTGACCATCCTTTGGGATGAATTGGAAGGTCAATTCCACAGAACCTCCAAAGCCCATAGAAGAGTGAAAGCTGTTTTAGCCGTAAAGGTTAGACCAATTACATACGAATGGCCATTGTTTTGGAATGGGATGTCTGACAAGCACCTTCTGCATGTCAGGCCTTCTCATCCAACATAAGCACCTGATCTCAGAAACAGACACAAATGCTCACTGACACAACTAAAAATCTTTTGGGAAGCCTTCCCAGAGGCTGTTATAGCTGCAAAGGGAACCAACTCCATATTAATGGCCATGGAGGTAAGGGGGAAAATCTATATTAATGGCCATGGAGGTATGAGGGCAACTCTATATTAAAAGATTTAGAGATATGAGAGGAACTCTATAATAATAACCATAGGGGTATGGGGGCAACTCTATATTAATGGCCATGGAGGTATAAAGGAAACTATTAATGGCCATGGAGGTATTGGGGCAACTCTATGTTAATGGCCATGGTTTTGGAATTAGATGTCCAACAAGCTCATATCAGTGTAATGGTCAGGTATCCACAAACTCCTTTGGGATGAATTGGAACACCGATTGCACTCCAGGGCTTTCCATCTGACATCAGTACCCAGCCTCACAAATGCTGTTTTGGCAGGATGGGTGCAAACTCCTGCAGACACGTATTTTATTATTGCATGTTAGGGCTAAAACCTATTCTGTTACAGCAGGACCCTACATGTGTGTGTCTTTTGCTTTACCCAGTCTCCACCCAGAACTTGCATCAAACCCATGAAGGTTACAAGATTCTGCTCACCCATCAGCTGCCTTTGGACCAGTGCCATCTTTATAGTATCATGGGCCCCTGAGCAAGGTAATGCACTGGGGCCCCTACCAGCCTTCATCAGGTGTCCCCATTATAGCCCCCCCATACATCAGGTGTCCCCATCACAGTGTCCCCTTACATCAGGTGTCCACATAACAGAGCCCCATACATCAGGTGTCCCCACCACAGTGTCCCATACATCAGTTGTCCCCATTACAGTGTCCCCATACATCAGGAGTCCCCAGAGTCCATGCACCTAGAACCCCCTGAGCAGTGCCCGGGTGTGCTCATGAATTTGGACGGCCCTGTATGGACCAGAAACACATACAGGCATCACTAATGGACTACAGTCCATTGACCTTGCAACTCTAAGATGGACAGTTCTGAAGGTGAGGACATGGTGGATCAGGAGGTTCCAAAGTGATTGAGCCATCTTAGTGCTTCTCTGGTGTCCCCATCACAGTGTCCCCATACATCAGATGTCCCCATCACAGAGCCCCATACATCAGGTATCCTCATCACAGTGTCCCCATACATCAGTTGACCAGAGACACATACAGGCATCACTCATGAACTACAGTCTATTGACTTTGCAACTCTGAGATGGACAGTTCCGAAGGTGAGAACATGGTGGATCAGGAGGTCCCAAAGTGATTGAGCCATCTTAGTGCTTCTCTGGTGTCCCCATCACAGTTCCCCCATACATCAGACATCCCCACCACAGAGCCCCATACATCAGTTGTCCCCATCATAGAGCCCTATACATCAGGCGTCCCCACCAAAGAGCCCCATTCATCAGTTGTCCCCACCACAGAGCCCCATACATCAGTTGTCCCCACCACAGAGTCCCCAGAGTCCATGCATCTACGGCCCCCTGAGCAGTGCCCGGGTGTGCTCATGAATTTGGACGGCCCTGCTTTGGACCAGAGACACATACAGGCATCACTCATGGACTACAGTCCATTGACTTTGCAACTCTGAGATGGACAGTTCCGAAGGTGAGGACATGGTGGATCAGGAGGTTCCAAAGTGATTGAGCCATCTTAGTGCTTCTCTGGTGTCCCCATCACAGTGTCCCCATACATCAAGTGTCCCCACCACAGAGCCCGATTCATCAGTTGTCCCCATCACCGAGCCCCATACATCAGGTGTCCCCACCACAGAGCCCCATACATCAGATATCCCCATCATAGAGCCCCATTCATCAGTTGTCCCCACCACAGAGCCCCATTCATCAGTTGTCCCCACCACAGAGCCCCATTCATCAGTTGTCCCCACCACAGAGCCCCATACATCAGGTGTCCCCACCACAGAGCCCCATACATCAGTTGTCCCCACCACAGAGCCCCATACATCAAGTGTCCCTATCACAAAACCCCATACATCAGGTGTCCTCATTACAGTGTCTCCATACATCAGGTGCAGGGGCGGACTGACCATTAAAGCACTCGGGCACTGCCCGAGGGCCCAGGGTCAGTAGGGGGCCCCATGAGATGCCCCTGGAACCTTTCAGAGGCTTTTTTGGGTGTGGTTTGAGTGTGGGAGAGGACATAGGGGCCCCATGATCCCCTATTGCCCGGGGGCCCCATGAGTTGTCAGTCCGCCCCTAATCAGGTGTCCCCATCACAGAGCCCTATACATCAGGTGTCCCCATCACAAAACCCCATACATCAGGTGTCCTCACCACAGAGCCCCATACATCACTTGTCCCCACCACAGAGCCCCATACATCAGGTGTCCCCACCACAGAGCCCCATACATCAGGTGTCCTCATCACAGTGTCCCCATACATCAGGTGTCCCTATCACAGTGTCTCCATACATCAGGTGTCCCCATCACAGAGTCCCCAGAGTCCATGCACCTAGGGCCCCCTGAGCAGTGCCCAGGTGTGCTCATGAATTTGGACGGCCCTGCTTTGGACCAGAAACACATACAGGCATCACTCATGGACTACAGTCTATTGACTTTACAACTCTGAGATGGACAGTTCTGAAGGTGAGGACATGGTGGATCAGGAGGTTCCAAAGTGATTGAGCCATCTTAGTGCTTCTCTGGTGTCCCCATCACAGTGTCCCCATACATCAGGTGTCCCCATCACAGAGCCCCATACATCAGGTGTCCCCATCACAGTGTCCCCATACATCAGTTGACCAGAGACACATACAGGCATCACTCATGGACTACAGTCCATTGACTTTACAACTCTGAGATGGACAGTTCTGAAGGTGAGGACATGGTGGATCAGGAGGTTCCAAAGCGATTGAGCCATCTTAGTGCTTCTCTGGTGTCCCCATCACAGTGTCCCCATACATCAGTTGTCCCCACCACAGAGCCCCATACATCAGATATCCCCATCATAGTGCCCCATTCATCAGTTGTCCCCACCACAGAGCCCCATTCATCAGGTGTCCCCACCACAGAGCCCCATTCATCAGGTGTCCCCATCACAAAACCCCATACATCAGGTGTCCCCATCACAGAGTCCCCAGAGTCCATGCACCTAGGGCCCCCTGAGCAGTGCCCGGGTGTGCTCATGAATTTGGACGGCCCCGTATGGACCAGAGACACATACCGGCATCACTCATGGACTACAGTCCATTGACTTTACAACTCTGAGATGGACAGTTCCGAAGGTGAGGACATGGTGGATCAGGAGGTTCCAAAGTGAGCCCCATACATCAGGTGTCCCCATCACAGTGTCCCCATACATCAATTGACCAGAGACACATACAGGCATCACTCATGGACTACAGTCCATTGACTTTACAACTCTGAGATGGACAGTTCTGAAGGTGAGGACATGGTGGATCAGGAGGTTCCAAAGCGATTGAGCCATCTTAGTGCTTCTCTGGTGTCCCCATCACAGTGTCCCCATACATCAGTTGTCCCCACCACAGAGCCCCATACATCAGATATCCCCATCATAGTGCCCCATTCATCAGTTGTCCCCACCACAGAGCCCCATTCATCAGGTGTCCCCACCACAGAGCCCCATTCATCAGGTGTCCCCATCACAAAACCCCATACATCAGGTGTCCCCATCACAGAGTCCCCAGAGTCCATGCACCTAGGGCCCCCTGAGCAGTGCCCGGGTGTGCTCATGAATTTGGACGGCCCCGTATGGACCAGAGACACATACCGGCATCACTCATGGACTACAGTCCATTGACTTTACAACTCTGAGATGGACAGTTCCGAAGGTGAGGACATGGTGGATCAGGAGGTTCCAAAGTGAGCCCCATACATCTGGTGTCCCCATCACAGTGTCCCCATACATCAATTGACCAGAGACACATACAGGCATCACTCATGGACTACAGTCCATTGACTTTACAACTCTGAGATGGACAGTTCTGAAGGTGAGGACATGGTGGATCAGGAGGTTCCAAAGCGATTGAGCCATCTTAGTGCTTCTCTGGTGTCCCCATCACAGTGTCCCCATACATCAGTTGTCCCCACCACAGAGCCCCATACATCAGATATCCCCATCATAGTGCCCCATTCATCAGTTGTCCCCACCACAGAGCCCCATTCATCAGGTGTCCCCACCACAGAGCCCCATTCATCAGGTGTCCCCATCACAAAACCCCATACATCAGGTGTCCCCATCACAGAGTCCCCAGAGTCCATGCACCTAGGGCCCCCTGAGCAGTGCCCGGGTGTGCTCATGAATTTGGACGGCCCCGTATGGACCAGAGACACATACCGGCATCACTCATGGACTACAGTCCATTGACTTTACAACTCTGAGATGGACAGTTCCGAAGGTGAGGACATGGTGGATCAGGAGGTTCCAAAGTGAGCCCCATACATCAGGTGTCCCCATCACAGTGTCCCCATACATCAATTGACCAGAGACACATACAAGCATCACTCATGGACTACAGTCCATTGACTTTACAACTCTGAGATGGACAGTTCTGAAGGTGAGGACATGGTGGATCAGGAGGTTCCAAAGCGATTGAGCCATCTTAGTGCTTCTCTGGTGTCCCCATCACAGTGTCCCCATACATCAGTTGTCCCCACCACAGAGCCCCATACATCAGATATCCCCATCATAGTGCCCCATTCATCAGTTGTCCCCACCACAGAGCCCCATTCATCAGGTGTCCCCACCACAGAGCCCCATTCATCAGGTGTCCCCATCACAAAACCCCATACATCAGGTGTCCCCATCACAGAGTCCCCAGAGTCCATGCACCTAGGGCCCCCTGAGCAGTGCCCGGGTGTGCTCATGAATTTGGACGGCCCCGTATGGACCAGAGACACATACAGGCATCACTCATGGACTACAGTCCATTGACTAGGAACTCTGAGATGGACAGTTCCGAAGGTGAGGACATGGTGGATCAGGAGGTCCCAAAGCGATTGAGACATCTTCTCTGGTGTTTCATAAATATTTCAGAAACAAATCTATAACATTTTTTTTTTCATAAAACTTGCAGAAAATATCAAACGATTCTTCTTCTACACGTTTATTATAACATTTAGCCGCCCGTTCTGATGATATCTCCAGAAAAGTGAGAACCTGAGCAGAAAAAGGCCGAAATCAGCCAAACCATGAAAGCCAATTCCCCATTGTGTAGAATCCTCCCCGACACACACCGGCAGACTGAGCTTTCCAGCATCAATATTTCATTTGTCTCCATCTGGACCCCTCGGGGCCGTGTTGTGATCTGCCTGAACTCACAGTGTCACAGCATTACATCGACTCTGAAAAATGTCGTCCTGCAACCAGATCTCCCCCGGGGGGGGGGGGGGGGGGAACAGGCGGGAAAGGGGAACGGGGAGACGCCTGAGCGTGCAACACCCACGTTCCCATTCATTCCCGTCCTTCTGTCACGTCTCGCTTCTTCCTCATAAATATGTCCCCTCCGTACATGACATGAACACAGACATTGATTGAAAGATGATGAATTCCCAGATCATTGACTCCGCCACCTGCGCTCCTCGCACCGCGAGCATCCAGCGTCAGCCGGAGGAAACGCGAACGTTCTCAAAGCCCAATTAAAGTCTCACACGTTGCTTTTTTTTTCATTCTTCGTAGTCCTGTACGGCCATATGTTAGGATTCTACGCTGATTCATGGCTTGAAAATGCCGTAAAATGTCTTCTAATGCTGCTTCTGCTCTCCCACTGCAGTGCCCTGTGCTGGCAGAGCAGAGTAACAGCCACGCCCATCAGCACACTGGTGGGGGCGTGTCCAACTGGGCCAGTTAGAGTATTGTAGGTCCAGAAGAACAGAGTGGTCAGACTCCCTGATGTAAGAGAGGACACTGATGGGGACCTTGATGTAAGGGGGACCCGATGGGGGCCCAGGGGTGGACTGACAACTCATGGGGCCCCTGGGAAATAAGAAATCATGGGGCCCCCTGCGTCCTCACCCACACTCAAACCACACCCAAAAAAGGTACCAGGGGCATCTCATGGAGCCCCCTACTGACCCCGGGCCCTCGGTCAGTGCCCGAGTGCCTAAATGGTCAGTCCGCCCCTGTGGGGGCCAGATGTAAGGGGGGATGCTGATGTAAAGGGAGACCCTGATGTAACGGAGGACTTTGGTGGTGTAATTAAATCGGGGAAGTAATAAAGACTCTGATGTAAGAGGGGCTCTGATGGGGACCCTGATGTAAGGGGGGACCTGATGGAGGCCTGATGTAAGGGGGGACTCTGATGGGGACCCTGATGTAAGGGGGGACTCTGATGTAAAGGGAGACTCTGATGTAACGGAGGACTTTGGTGGTGTCATTTAATTTGGGAACTAATGAAGACTCTGATGTAAGAGGGGCTCTGATGGGGACCTTGATGTAAGGGGGGTCTCTTATAGGGACCTTGATGTAAGGGGGGACTCTGATGGGGACCGTGATGTAAGGGGGGACTCTGATGTAAAGGGAGACTCTGATGTAACAAAGCACTTTGGTGGTGTAATTTAATTGGGGAACTAATGAAGACTCTGATGTAAGAGGGGCTCTGATGGGGACCTTGATGTAAGGGGGGGGCTCTTATGGGGACCTTGTTGTAAGGGGGGACCTGATGGAGGCCTGATGTAAGGGAGGACCCTGATGTAAGGGGGGACTCTGATGGGGACCCTGATGTAAGGGGGGACTCTGATGTAAAGGGAAACCCTGATGTAATGGAGGACTTTGGTGGTGTAATTTAATTGGGGAACTAATGAAGACTCTGATGTAAGAGGGGCTCTGATGGAGACCCTGATGTAAGGGGGGGCTCTGGTGGGGACTCTAATTTGGGGGGGGGACTCTGGTGAGGACTCTAAATTAAGGGGGTCCTGATGGAGACCCTGATGTAAGGGAGGACTCTAGTGTGGACCTTGATGTAAGGGAGGACTCTAGTGTGGACCTTGATGTAAGGGAGGACTTTTGATGGTGTAATTTAATTGGGGAACTAATGAAGACTCTGATAAGGACCCTGATGTAAGGGGGGGGGGCTCTTATGGGGACCTTGATGTAAGGGAGGACTTTGGTGGGGACTTTAACTTAGGGGGGGCTCTGATGGGAGCCCGGATGTCAGGGAGGACTCTGGTGGGGAACTAATATGAATTCTGATGTAAGAGGAGCTCTGATGGGGACCCTGATGTAAGGGAGGACTCTTATGGGGACCCCGATGGGGACCCTGATGGGCTCTGATGTAAGGTGGTACCGTAGGGGGCCCTGATGTAAGGGGGGCTCCTATGGGGAGCCTCATGTAAGGGGGGACCCTGATGGGGGCCCTTATACCTTATGTTAAGGGGGATTCTGATAGGGGCCCTGATGTAAGGGGTGACCCTTAAGGGGACCATGATGGTAAGGGGGGGGACTCTGATGGCGACTCAGATGTAAAGGGGGATCTTGATAGTGTCCCTGATGTAATGGAGGACTTAGGTGGGAACTCTAATTTGAGGGGGCAGCACTGATAGGGGCTCTGATATAAGGGGGGCTCTGTTGGGGACCCTGATGTAAAGAGGGAGTTTGATGGTGACCTGGTACAAGGGGAGACCTCGATGTAAGGGGGGACCCTGATGGGGATCCTGGTACAAGGGGAGACCTCGATGTAAGAGGGGACCCTGATGGGGATCCTGTTACAAGGGGAGACCTCGATGTAAGGGTGGACCCTGATGGGGATCCTGGTACAAGGGGAGACCTCGATGTAAGGGTGGACCCTGATGGGGATCCTGGTACAAGGGGAGACCTCGATGTAAGGGTGGACCCTGATGGGGATCCTGGTACGAGGGGAGACCTCGATGTAAGGGTGGACCCTGATGGGGATCCTGGTACAAGGGGAGACCTTGATGTAAGGGTGGACCCTGATGGGCATCCTGGTACAAGGGGAGACCTTGATGTAAGGGTGGACCCTGATGGGGATCCTGGTACAAGAGGAGACCTTGATGTAAGGGTGGACCCTGAAGGGGATCCTGGTACAAGGGGAGACCTCGATGTAAGGGTGGACCCTGATGGGGATCCTGGTACAAGGGGAGACCTCGATGTAAGGGTGGACCCTGATGGGGATCCTGGTACAAGGGGAGACCTCGATGTAAGGGTGGACTCTAATGGGGATCCTGGTACAAGGGGAGACCTCGATTTAAGGGTGGACCCTGATGGGGATCCTGGTACAAGGGGAGACCTCGATGTAAGGGTGGACCCTGATGGGGATCCTGGTACAAGGGGAGACCTTGATGTAAGGGTGGACTCTAATGGGGATCCTGGTACAAGAGGAGACCTTGATGTAAGGGTGGACCCTGATGGGGATCCTGGTACAAGGGGAGACCTCGATGTAAGGGTGGACCCTGATGGGGATCCTGGTACAAGGGGAGACCTTGATGTAAGGGTGGACCCTGATGGGGATCCTGGTACAAGGGGAGACCTCGATGTAAGGGTGGACCCTGATGGGGATCCTGGTACAAGGGGAGACCTCGATGTAAGGGTGGACCCTGATGGGGATCCTGGTACAAGGGGAGACCTCGATGTAAGGGTGGACCCTGATGGGGATCCTGGTACAAGGGGAGACCTCGATGTAAGGGTGGACCCTGATGGGGATCCTGGTACAAGGGGAGACCTTGATGTAAGGGTGGACCCTGATGGGGATCCTGGTACAAGGGGAGACCTCGATGTAAGGGTGGACCCTGATGGGGATCCTGGTACAAGGGGAGACCTCGATGTAAGGGTGGACCCTGATGGGGATCCTGGTACAAGGGGAGACCTCGATGTAAGGGTGGACCCTGATGGGGATCCTGGTACAAGGGGAGACCTTGATGTAAGGGTGGACCCTGATGGGGATCCTGGTACAAGGGGAGACCTTGATGTAAGGGTGGACCCTGATGGGGATCCTGGTACAAGGGGAGACCTCGATGTAAGGGTGGACCCTGATGGGGATCCTGGTACAAGGGGAGACCTTGATGTAAGGGTGGACCCTGATGGGGATCCTGGTACAAGGGGAGACCTCGATGTAAGGGTGGACCCTGATGGGGATCCTGGTACAAGGGGAGACCTTGATGTAAGGGTGGACCCTGATGGGGATCCTGGTACAAGGGGAGACCTTGATGTAAGGGTGGACCCTGATGGGGATCCTGGTACAAGGGGAGACCTCGATGTAAGGGTGGACCCTGATGGGGATCCTGGTACAAGGGGAGACCTTGATGTAAGGCTGGACCCTGATGGGGATCCTGGTACAAGGGGAGACCTCGATGTAAGGGTGGACCCTGATGGGGATCCTGGTACAAGGGGAGACCTCGATGTAAGGGTGGACCCTGATGGGGATCCTGGTACAAGGGGAGACCTCGATGTAAGGGTGGACCCTGATGGGGATCCTGGTACGAGGGGAGACCTCGATGTAAGGGTGGACCCTGATGGGGATCCTGGTACGAGGGGAGACCTCGATGTAAGGGTGGACCCTGATGGGGATCCTGGTACAAGAGGAGACCTCGATGTAAGGGTGGACCCTGATGGGGATCCTGGTACAAGGGGAGACCTCGATGTAAGGGTGGACCCTGATGGGGATCCTGGTACAAGGGGAGACCTTGATGTAAGGGTGGACCCTGATGGGGATCCTGGTACAAGGGGAGACCTCGATGTAAGGGTGGACTCTAATGGGGATCCTGGTACAAGGGGAGACCTTGATGTAAGGGTGGACCCTGACATAACAGAGGACTTTGATGGGGACTCTAACTTAAGGCGGGCACTGATGGGGATCCTGGTGTAAAGGGGAACTTTGATGGGAACCCTGATGTAAGAGGGGAACCCGATGGGAACCCTGTAAAAGAGGGGACCCCGATGGGAACCATGATGTAAGAGGGGACCCCGATGGGAACCCTGATGTAAGAGGGGACCCCGATGGGAACCATGATGGGGGCCCTGGTGTAAGGTTGTTTTACTGAAGTTCTCTCTCTATTCTGGATCATCTCCTGTCCACAAACGTTCATCTAATATACAAAGCGCCCCTCATGCTGAGTAGTTGGAGACCCCGGCCTTGGAGGAAGATGAACCAATGTCTTCAGACCCTACAAAAGACGCCGATGATTTATATACTGGATTTTGAAGAAAGCCTCACAATTTGTAATTTGAGGTCCCAGAAAAGGTCTCCTCGGACTTTGCCCTATGAAGGGCTTCCAGATTCTTCTCCTACGATTGTCACCGAGGGGACTTGTGTGCTCCGAAAAACGATAATTGACCAAATGAGGTCTTTGCACTCGGCATTCTGGTCTGGTCTTCTGGTCTTCTCATCTCATCCCTTCCTCCGTAATAAAGGGTCCTACTCACTCTTCTCAGGTTTTGCCCACCGCCATCATCTAAGTGACTAAATTAGGAAAGAAAAAAAAAAATGACTTCTTCTGATAACGGATCCTAGAAATGTAACAACGGGAGGACCACAGAGAAATATCTTTGGATAGGAGAAGACAAAAGATTCGGTAAGGGATCTGAAGTACGAAAGGCATCGCCAATGAAAGGATTTCACAGGTTTGTCTATGACTCAGGACCTTCATTGGGACCAGGAGAACACAGGGGGGGCCACTTACTGAAAGATTTGATGATTTATCCATCCAGTGTGAACAAGCAAATTGTATACTCATGGTCCACCAGGTACTTGGTGAAGGACTCTCTTGAAGAGAGGTCCCTCTGGTTGGGGAGAGGCAAATGACCCGAAGGCCACAGAACCTCCCCCCAACATCAGGGTAGGACCATATGGAGATTGCCAAACCTTGGAAAATGGAGGGTCTCTAACCCTGAACCTCACAGGGCGCTAGGATCCTGGCAGAGGCAAGGTATGCCATGGTCTACCTAGGCAAAAGCCAGGTGGACCCAGCTCCTTAGGGGCCATCTGAAGCTGGTCCACCAGGTACTTGGTGAAGGAGACCCCTCTGTTTGGGGAGAGGCAAATGACCCGAAGCTCACAGAACTTCCCCCCGACATCAGGGCAGGACCATATGGAGCTTGCCAAACCTACGAAGATGAAGGGCCTCTAACCCTGAACCTCCTGATGAACAAGATTTGTAGCAGATGCAAGGTACGCCATGGTCTACCTACGACAAAGCCAGGTGGACCCCACTCCTTAGGGACTATCTGAAGCTGGTCCACCAGGGACTTGGTGAAGGACTCTCTTGAAGAGAGGCCCCTCTGATTGGGGAGAGGCAAATGACCCGAAGTTCACAGAACCTCCCCCCGACATCAGGGCAAGACCATATAGAGATTTCCAAAACCTCGGAAAATGGAGGGTCTTTAACCTTGAACCTCCTGGAGCGCAAGGATTCTGGCAGAAGCAAGGTAAGCCATGATCTACCTAGGCCAAAACCAGGTGGACCCCACTCCATGGGGACTATCTGAAGCTGGTCCGTTAGGTACTTGAAGAAAGACTCACCTGAAGAGAGGCCCCTCTGGTTGGAGAGAGGCAAATGACCCGAAGGCCACAGAACCTCCTACGACATCAGGGCAGGACCATATGGAGCTTGCCAAACCTCCGAAGATGAAGGGCCTCTAACCCTGAACCTCCTGGGGCGCAAGGATCCTGGCAGAGGCAAGGTATACCATGGTCTACCTAGGCTAAAGCCAGGTGGACCCAACTCCTTAGGGGCCATCTGAAGCTGGTCTACCAGGTACTTGGTAAAGAACTCTCCTGAAGAGAGGCTCATCTGGTAGGGGAGAGACAAATGACCAGAAGGCCACAGAACCTCCCCCCGACATCGGGGCAGGACCACATGGAGATTGCCAAACCTCGGAAAACCCTGAACCTCCTGGGGCGCAAGGATCCTGGCAGAGGCAAGGTACACCATGGTCTACCTAGGCTAAAGCCAGGTGGACCCAACTCCTTAGGGGCCATCTGAAGCTGGTCCACCAGGTACTTGGTGAAGAACTCTCCTGAAGAGAGGCTCATCTGGTAGGGGAGAGACAAATGACCCGAAGGCCACAGAACCTCCCCCCGACATCAGGGCAGGACCACATGGAGATTGCCAAACCTCGGAAAACAGAGGGTCTCTAACCCTGAACCTCCTGGGGTGCTAGGATCCTGGCAGAAGCAAGGTACACCATGGTCTACCTAGACCAAAGCCAGGTGGACCCCACTCCTTACGTTCCTCACCCATATATAATAATAATGTAATAGACTATTGGGGAGTAAATGAGAGGCATTGATTGGTCAGGATTACAGACTCCTCCCCCGTCTCTTTTGTACATTTTCTTTAGGAAATCAGCCCCAGGATGCTTTGATGCCCCCGCCCCCTACACCTGGATAGCAGGAGGACCGCCATGTTTGCCGCGCTGTCACCGCTCTGACAGGGTCCTTGATTGGAAGAAACTGAGAAGCATCTCCGAGTCTTCAGTCCGTAATTCATCTTATTTGGGAATTAGGTGAATGGAGGCGATTAACAGCGCAAAGCGTCATGGTCCTCCTGAGCGATCGCTGAACCCAAGGACGATCATATCCTCCATCCCATCCCCCCATCCTGTGTTATATCTCAGGGCGGGCTTCCTGATGGTGACAACCAGTGCCGGGACATTGCCCAGGGCGAAGAAGGAAAATTTCCACATTATCCCCCCTCCTCCAGATGGAGTCCCCAGTACAGTCCCTCTTCACATCAGGTGTCCCCAATAGAGTCCCCCTCTACATAAGGTATTCCCAATATGGCCCTTATTTACATCAAGTGTTCAGAAAAGAGTCCCCCTTTACGTCAGGTGCCCCCAACAAAGTCCCCTTTTACATCAAGTGTCCCCAATAGAGTCCCCTTTACATCAGGTGCCCCCAACAAAGTCCCCTTTTACATCAAGTGTCCCCAACAGAGTCCCCCTTTACATCAGGTCTCCCCAATAGAGTCATTTACCTCAGATACCCCCAACAAAGTCCCCTTTACTTCAGGTGTCCCCAATAGAGTCCCCGTTTATATCAGGTGTCCCCAAAAAGTCCCCTTTTAGATCAGGTGCCCACAATAGAGTCCCACTTTACATCAGGCGTCCCCAATAGAGTCCCTTTTACATCAAGTTTCCCCAATATAGTCCCTTTACATCAGGTGCCCACAATAGAGTCCCCCTTTACGTCAGGTATCCCCAATATGGCCCCTCTTACATCAAGTGTCCCCAATAGAGTCCCTCTTTGCATCAGATGTCCCCAATAGAGTCCCCTTTACATCAGGTGTCCCCAATAGAGTCCCCTTTACATCAGGTGTCCCCAACAGAGTCCCCCTTTACATCAGGTGTCCCCAAAAAAAGTCCCCCTTTACATCAGGTCTCCCCAGTAGAGTCATTTACCTCAGATACCCCCAACAAAGTCCCCTTTTACATCAGGTGTCCCCAGCAGTGTTCCCCTTTACTTCAGGTGTACCCAATAGAGTCCCCCTTTATATCAGGTGTCCCCAAAAAGTCCCCTTTTAGATCAGGTGCCCACAATAGAGTCCCCTTTTACATCAGGTATCCCCAATATAGTCCCTTTACATCAGGTATCCCCAATATAGTCCCTTTACATCAGGTGTCCCCAATATAGTCCCTTTACATCAGGTGTCCCCAATATAGTCCCCTTTTACATCAGGTGTCCCCAATAGAGTCCCTCTTTACATCAGGTGTCCCCAAAAAAGTCCTTTTTTACATCACGTGTCCCCAATAGAGTCCCCCTTTACGTCAGGTATCCCCAATATGGCCCCTCTTACATCAAGTGTTCTGAAAAGAGTCCCCCTTTACGTCAGGTGCCCCCAACAAAGTCCCCTTTTACATCAAGTGTCCCCAACAAAGTCCCCTTTTACATCAGGTGTCCCCAATAGAGTCCCCTTTACATCAGGTGTCTCCAACAGAGTCCCCCTTTAGATCAGGTGCCCACAATAGAGTCCTCTTTTACATCAGGTGTTCCTAATACAGTCCCCCTTTACATCAGGTGTCCCCCATAGAGTCCCCCTTTACATCAGGTGTCCCCAATAGAGTCCCCCTTTACATCAGGTGTCCCCCATAGAGTCCCCCTTTACATCAGGTGTCCCCCATAGAGTCCCCCTTTACATCAGGTGTCCCCCATAGAGTCCCCCTTTACATCAGGTGTCCCCCATAGAGTCCCCTTTTACATCAGGTGTCCCCAATAGAGTCCCCTTTACATCAGGTGTCTCCAACAGAGTCCCCCTTTAGATCAGGTGCCCACAATAGAGTCCTCTTTTACATCAGGTGTTCCTAATACAGTCCCCCTTTACATCAGGTGTCCCCCATAGAGTCCCCCTTTACATCAGGTGTCCCCAATAGAGTCCCCCTTTACATCAGGTGTCCCCCATAGAGTCCCCCTTTACATCAGGTGTCCCCCATAGAGTCCCCCTTTACATCAGGTGTCCCCCATAGAGTCCCCCTTTACATCAGGTGTCCCCCATAGAGTCCCCTTTTACATCAGGTGTCCCCCATAGAGTCCCCCTTTACATCAGGTGTCCCCCATAGAGTCCCCCTTTACATCAGGTGTCCCCCATAGAGTCCCCTTTTATATCAGGTATCCCCGTACGTCTACGTTGTTGCCCCCCTCCCCCCTCATAATGGCAGTTCGGTACTCACTTGCATGAAGGCAGCAACTCTTACTTCTCTCCAGTCGTGTGACAAGTCACATGACAGGGGGAGAGAGGGGAAGGACACAGCCCGCCCTCCTTCCTGAGCAGCATGGCGCTGAGACTGAGGACACCATTGGGTCTCAGCACTGGTTCTTGTCCACCTCATGCAGGCTGGAGGGAGGAGAAAGCCGAATGCTCCTTCCAGCAGCCGTTATCAGCCGCTGCTCCTTCTGACAGGAGTGCCACTGCAGCAACTCCTGGCAATAAGCAGCAGGAAGAGCAGCCAGCTAGGCAGCACCATACTCCCCCCCTCAACGCAGTGACCAAAGCAGGGGCCCGCTCGGACCCCCCTGTCCTGGCCAGTGGTGTATTTAGGTTTTCTGCTGCCCTAGGCAACACAAAAAATGCCCCCCCCCCTCCCCGTGGAGAGAGTCTGACACCAACGTACACCGCCACACGCAGCGCGAGAGAGAAATACACTCACCTTCACAGCTCCAGCCATCCAGACAAGCAGCCCCCAACTTCTCTCGGATCCCACCTGGTCCCCATGCTGCGTGTGTCCCTTCTTCAGGCCCCCCTGAAAAATGCCGCCCTAGGCAAATGCCTTGTGGTCAATACACCCCTGGCCCCGGTGACAACAGTGGACCATGTCCATGCGTATCGAGACAACCTCTAGTGATCTTCATCGGAGGTCCATGTGATAAGGTGACAACGCAGGAACACAATTGGGATACAAGGACGGGGCGTTGTCACCTTATAACAGAGAGGTCCTTCGTGGCAGGATCACCCGGGAATACTTTCGTAAAAGATTTAAAGAACATTGAAATCGACTTCTTAAATTAATCGACATCGCTGATGAAAATCGAATCACTTCTGGCTGACCTTTGATAGCAAAGCCCTACGTCTTGTCCATTTTCATCATGAAGAGCGCAATATCCGCGTTTTTCCGTTCCTTCCAGCACTTTCCATAAATGACGAAGAGATGGATTTCTGTGTCCGAGTAATC
Organism: Staurois parvus; assembly: GCF_062004578.1. NCBI lineage: Eukaryota > Metazoa > Chordata > Amphibia > Anura > Ranidae > Staurois > Staurois parvus. The sequence goes on along the minus strand of NW_028319518.1, from coordinate 33,348 downwards.
GATTTCTATACTGGCGTGGGAAAGTCCTCCCTGGAAAACAGACGATTTCAGCTGCTTAGCAAGAAGATCGATCAAAGTTACCTCGTGTGGTTATTGTTATGGTCTGCATCAGGGGCGGACTGACAACTCATGGGGCCCCCGGGCAATTGGGGATCATGGGGCCCCTGTGTCCTTGCCCAAACTCAAGAAAGCCTATGAAAAAAGGTACTAGGGGCATCTCATGGGGCCCCTACTGACCCAGGCCCCAGGGCAGTGCCCAAGTGCTCCAATGGTCAGTCCGCCCCTGGGGCTGCATTAGTATATGACCAAACGTTTGAGGACATCTGACCATCGTACCTATAAAAGCGTGGTGGACCCCTCATTCCGGGACCATGGCTGTTATTATGGAATTGCCCCCTTTGGTGGCTACAACATCCTCCACTGTTCTGGGGCCATTTTGGAGAGGATCTGTGGGAATTGGTGTCCATTTGTGAGGTCAGGTACTGATGTTGGAGGAGAAGACCTGGTGCACCATCAGCATTCCAAATTATCCTAAAGGTGTTCAGTAGGGTTGAGGTCAGGACTCTGTATGGGTTGGTAGAGTTCCTCCACCCAACAGTGGACAATGGAGTTGCCCTCTTTGGATCTATGACATCCTCCACTCCTCTAAGAAGACTTTCCAATGATGGGACACTATTCCTCCCACTGACACCAATGATGGGACGCTATTCCTCCCACTGATACCAATGATGGGGCGCTATTCCTCCCACTGATACCAATGATGGGGCACTATTCCTCCCACTGACACCAATGATGGGACGCTATTCCTCCCACTGACACCAATGATGGGGCACTATTCCTCCCACCGACACCAATGATGGGACACTATTCCTCCCACTGACACCAATGATGGGACACTATTCCTCCCAATGACACCAATGATGGGACACTATTCCTCCCACTGATACCAATGATGGGGCACTATTCCTCCCACTGACACCAATGATGGGGCACTATTCCTTCCCCTGATACCAATGATGGGGCACTATTCCTCCCACTGATACCAATGATGGGGCACTATTCCTCCCACTGATACCAATGATGGGGCACTATTCCTCCCACTGATACCAATGATGGGGCACTATTCCTCCCACTGACACCAATGATGGGGCACTATTCCTCCCACTGATACCAATGATGGGGCAGTATTCCTCCCACTGATACCAATGATGGGGCACTATTCCTCCCACTGACACCAATGATGGGGCACTATTCCTCCCACTCATACCAATGATGGGGCACTATTCCTCCCACTGACACCAATGATGGGGCACTATTCCTCCCACTCATACCAATGATGGGACACTATTCCTCCCTCTGACACCAATGATGGGGCACTATTCCTCCCACTGACACCAATGATGGGGCACTATTCCTCCCACTGATACCAATGATGGGGCACTATTCCTCCCACTGACACCAATGATGGGGCACTATTCCTCCCACTGATACCAATGATGAAGTACCGAACCTCTCTTGAATAGCACCAATTGGGCACTACTCTTCCCACTAAAACCAATGATTGAGCATGGAGGGCCAGCGCTGGGAATGACAAGGAGACAGTTGGGAGGCGTTGCGGGCTGTGTTCTCTCTCTCCCTCCTTCCTGCCTCAAAAACTGTGCACTTTCAGGTCAATGAGAAACCTGACATACAGATCAGGAGCTGCAGAGTGATTTTGATAAACGGCTGCTGGGTTTAGGAACCCCTAAGCTTGCACATCAGGAAGGGGAGGGAGGCGCATTTTGGCATCTTTGCCCTGGGCGCTGGATGACCATGTCCCGGCACTGGGCATTGATTATTCCCCAGGGCATTTTCCACTCCCGCTGGCCACAGTCCAGCTCCCCTTCAGCTTGAAGAACAATAAACTGGCCCTTTGTTTAGAAAGTTTGGAGACCCCTGCCCTAGACCAAAATGAGCCATGAGGCACTGCATGGACAGCCCCACTGCAAGGGAACATTCTTTGGTTGCCCAGAGTTGGGTTTTAAGGAACTCCTAGTGACCTCTGGAGGAACCCTATAGTTCCAAAGAACCCTGGTTGGAACAGCTGGTCCAAAATGTCCTTGTATGCTGTAGCACCCATCACTGGAAATATCTGAACCCAATCAGTGGGAAGGGTCCTCATAATTCAGGCCCCATACTGTACTATGTTGACAATGGATCATTCTTTAGTTGCCCAGAGTTGGGTTTTAAGGAACTCCTCATGACCTCTGAAGGAACCCTACAGTTCCAAAGAACCCTTGTTGGGAATATCTGGTCCAAAATGTCCTTGTATGCTGTAGTACCCATCACTGGAACTCATAATTTAGACCCCATACTATACTATGTTGACAAGGGATCATTCTTTAGTTTCCCAGAGTTGGGTTTTAAGGAACTCCTCATGACCTCTGGAGGAACCTTAATAATCCTCATAATTCAGGCCCCATACTGTACTATGTTGACAAGGGATCATTCTTTAGTTGCCCAGAGCTGGGTTTTAAGGAACTCCTAGTGACCTCTGGAGGAACCCTACAGTTCCAAAGAACCCTGGTTGGGAATAGCTGGTCCAAAATGTCCTTGTATGCTGTGCTACCCATCATTGGAAACATCTGAATCCAATCAGTCGGAAGGGTCCTCATAATTCAGGCCCCATATTGTACTGTGTTGACAAGGGATCATTCTTTAGTTGCCAAGAGTTGGCTTTTAAGGAACTCCTCTTGACTTCTTGAGGAACCCTACAGTTCCAAAGAACCCTGGTTGGGAATAGCTGGTCCAAAATGTCCTTGTATGCTGTAGCACCCGTCACTGGAAACATCTGAACCCAATCGATGGGAAGGGTCCTCATAATTCAGGCCCCATACTGTACTCTGTTGACGTGGGAAAGCCTTTCCCTGAAAACAGCTTAACAAGAAGACTGATAATTCTCTAAAATTCTCTAAAATGTCCTTGTATGCTGTAGTACCCGTCACTGGAAATATCTGAACCCAATCGATGGGAAGGGTGCTCATAATTCAGGCCCCATACTGTACTATGTTGACAAGGGATCATTCTTTAGTTGCCAAGAGTTGGGTTTTAAGGAACTCCTCATGACCTCTTGAGGAACCCTACAGTTCCAAAGAACCCTTGTTGGGAATAGCTGGTCCAAAATGTCCTTGTATGCTGTAGCACCCATCACTGGAAACATCTGAACCCAATCGATGGGAAGGGTCCTCATAATTCAGGCCCCATACTGTACTCTGTTGACGTGGGAAAGTCTTTCCCCGAAAACAGCTTAACAAGAAGACTGATAATTCTCTAAAATTCTCTAAAATGTCCTTGTATGCTGTAGTACCCGTCACTGGAAATATCTGAACCCAATCGATGGGAAGGGTCCTCATAATTCAGGCCCCATACTGTACAATGTTGACAAGGGATCATTCTTTAGTTGCCAAGAGTTGGGTTTTAAGGAACTCCTCGTGACCTCTGGAGGAACCCTACAGTTTCAAAGAACCCTTGTTGGGAATAGCTGGTCCAAAATGTCCTTGTATGCTGTAGTACCCATCTCTGGAAACATCTAAACCCAGTCGATGGGAAGGGTCCTCATAATTCAGGTCCCATACTATACTATGCTGACAAGGAATCATTCTTTAGTTGCCCAGAGTTGGGTTTTAAGGAACTCTTCGTGAACTCTGGAGGAACCCTACAGTTCCAAAGAACCCTGGTTGGGAATAACTGGTCCAAAATGTCCTTGTATGCTGTAGTACCCATCACTGGAAACATCTGAACCCAATCGATGGGAAGGGTCCTCATAATTCAGGCCCCATACTGTACTCTGTTGACGTGGGAAAGTCTTTCCCCGAAAACAGCTTAACAAGAAGACTGATAATTCTCTAAAATTCTCTAAAATGTCCTTGTATGCTGTAGTACCCGTCACTTGAAACATCTGAACCCAATCGATGGGAAGGGTGCTCATAATTCAGGCCCCATACTGTACTATGTTGACAAGGGATCATTCTTTAGTTGCCAAGAGTTGGGTTTTAAGGAACTCCTCATGACCTCTTGAGGAACCCTACAGTTCCAAAGAACCCTTGTTGGGAATAGCTGGTCCAAAATGTCCTTGTATGCTGTAGTACCCATCACTGGAAACATCTAAACCCAGTCGATGGGAAGGGTCCTCATAACTCAGGCCCCATACTGTACTATGCTGACAAGGAATCATTCTTTAGTTGCCCAGAGTTGGGTTTTAAGGAACTCCTCGTGAACTCTGGAGGAACCCTACAGTTCCAAAGAACCCTGGTTGGGAATAGCTGGTCCAAAATGTCCTTGTATGCTGTAGCACCCGTCACTGGAAACATCTGAACCCAATCGATGGGAAGGGTCCTCATAATTCAGGCCCCATACTGTACTCTGTTGACGTGGGAAAGCCTTTCCCCGAAAACAGCTTAACAAGAAGACTGATAATTCTCTAAAATTCTCTAAAATGTCCTTGTATGCTGTAGTACCCGTCACTTGAAACATCTGAACCCAATCGATGGGAAGGGTCCTCATAATTTAGGCCCCATACTGTACTATGTTGACAAGGGATCATTCTTTAGTTTCCCAGAGTTGGGTTTTAAGGAACTCCTCGTGACCTCTGGAGGAACCCTACAGTTCCAAAGAACCCTGATTGGGAATAGCTAGTCCTAAATATCCTTTTATGCTGTAGTACCCGTCACTGGAAACATCTGAACCCAATCGATGGGAAGGGTGCTCATAATTCAGGCCCCATACTGTACTATGTTGACAAGGGATCATTCTTTAGTTGCCAAGAGTTGGGTTTTAAGGAACTCCTCATGACCTCTTGAGGAACCCTACAGTTCCAAAGAACCCTGGTTGGGAATAGCTGGTCCAAAATGTCCTTGTATGCTGTAGTACCCATCACTGGAAACATCTAAACCCAGTCGATGGGAAGGGTCCTCATAATTCAGGCCCCATACTGTACTCTGTTGACGTGGGAAAGTCTTTCCCCGAAAACAGCTTAACAAGAAGACTGATAATTCTCTAAAATTCTCTAAAATGTCCTTGTATGCTGTAGTACCCGTCACTTGAAACATTTGAACCCAATCGATGGGAAGGGTGCTCATAATTCAGGCCCCATACTGTACTATGCTGACAAGGAATCATTCTTTAGTTGCCCAGAGTTGGGTTTTAAGGAACTCCTCGTGACCTCTGGAGAAACCCTACAGTTCCAAAGAACCCTTGTTGGGAATAGCTGGTCCAAAATGTCCTTGTATGCCGTAGTACCCATCACTGGAAACATATAAACCCAGTCGATGGGAAGGGTCCTCATAATTCAGGTCCCATACTATACTATGCTGACAAGGAATCATTCTTTAGTTGCCAAGAGTTGGGTTTTAAGGAACTCCTCATGACCTCTTGAGGAACCCTACAGTTCCAAAGAACCCTGGTTGGGAATAGCTGGTCCAAAATGTCCTTGTATGCTTTAGTACCCATCACTGGAAACATCTGAACCCAATCGATGGGAAGGGTCCTCATAATTCAGGCCCCATACTGTACTCTGTTGACGTGGGAAAGTCTTTCCCCGAAAACAGCTGAACAAGAAGACTGATATCTCTCGTAGTAAATCTCTTAACACTCGTTTTATTTCTTTATTGTGATGCTTTTCATAGGTATGTTAAGGGAAGAAAACCACTTAAAAGACCAGCAGTGGTGATTTACTGGGATGCAGGGTTTCGGAGTCCCCGTGCCCGGTGATGTCATCCCAGGCATCTGTACCTAATTATAATTCCGTAATTAGGACTGTTAGCGGTAACAAGATACATTTTTAAAAGGGAGTCGCTTACAACAAGGAGCTATCTTAGCAATAGGGTGTCAATAACTGTGACCTAGTCGCCTTCATTTAATGAGAGCTGGTAAGTGTGATTTAAATGTGTCTAATGGGATTTGGAAACAGTAGCCCACTTTTATGAGCCGCCTAGTATTAATGAATCACGGGGAAGTCAGACAATACCCGGCACAGATTTTTTTTTTTTCCAGCACTTCCACCAAGAACAGGATCTGTAACTGAAACTTGTTCCACGGACAAATCACCGCTGTAACCTCTTCACCGCCAGACAGCTGGCCGAGGAGGAATTCAACATTCAATAGCATGTTGTTGGCTGCTATTCTTTTTTTTGTAATTTAATATTTTTTAATAAATAATAATTTATTTTTTTTTAATTTAATTTATTTTTTTATGCTAAGGACAAATGTGAGTTTGGCCGGTAAATGACATGAGCAGGTTTTCTGTCTGTTGGGTCCGTTGAGATGACTGCATTTCAAGGACGCGCGTTCATTGAATTGCACATCAGCGCTATGTGCAGTGGCTGCCAATGCATGACGCACAGCAGCGCACCACAGTGTATATACCAGGGGCGGACTGACCATTTGGAAACTCGGGCACTGGACAAGGATACAGGGGCCCCATGATCCCCTATTGCCCGGGGGCCCCATGAGTTGTCAGTCCGCCCCTGCTCTCTCTGCAGTAGTTGACAGCCAACGGGAGGAAGAGAAGAAGAAGCCACCCTCTCTGCCCACATCTGATTCAACCAGCTGCCTGGGCACCCCTGCTGGCCTTGGCCCCCGTACAGGAGGACTGGTGGTACCCCCTTATCCACTGTGGGGGTGGGTGCACACAGAGGGGCCTGGGCAGCAGGGGGGGGGACGTATGATGCACAGGGAGGGTGATGGGTGACTGGAACCGATCCCCTGTAAGGTTCTCTCTGCAGCAGCTGAAAAGCAACGAGAGGGAGAGGAGAAGACGCCAACTTTCAGCTGCTGCAGCCCCATGATCCTTTATTGCTCAGGGGCCCCATGAGTTGTCAGTCCACTCCTGGTATATACTATATGTTGTGATGTGTTGTGGTGCATCAGGAAAAAAAAAGCACATGTACATTCATTGGTCTATTGATTTGCATTGGTAGCCCAGTCTTGGGTTGCTTCAAAGGAGCTATAGGAATGGACATGGGCTTCAACAGTGCTTCAGGGATAGAGATGGACTTCAAGGGAGCTTCAGGGGTGGATTCGGGCTTCAAGGGAGCTTCAGAGATAGAGATGGGGCTTCAAGGGAGCTTCAGGAATGGAGGTGGGCTTTGAGGGAGCTTTGAAGATAGAGATGGGCTTCAAAGGAACTTCAGGGATGGAGTTGGGCTTTGATGGAGCTTTGGGTATGGAGGTGGGGCTTCTAGGGAGCTTCAGGGATGGAGGTGGGGCTTCAAGGGAGCTTCAGGGATATAGATGGGCTTCAAAGGAACTTCAGGGATGGAGCTGACCTTTGAGGGAGCTTTGGGGATGGACGTTTGGCTTCAAGGGAGCTTCAGGGATGGAGGTAAGCTTTGAGGGAGTTTCAGGGATAGAGATGGGTTTCAAAGGAACTTCAGGGATGGAGTTGGGCTTCAATGGAGCTTCAAGTATGGAGGTGGGGCTTCAAGGGAGCTTCAGGGATGGAGATGGGGTTTGAGGGAGCTTCAAAGATGGAGATTGACTTCGATGGAGCTTCAGGGATGGTTGTGGGCTTTGAAGGAGCTTCAAGGTTAGAGATAAGCTTCTAGGGAGCTTCAGGGGGGATGGAGATGGGCTTTGAAAGAGCTTCAGGGATGGAGATAGGCTTCTAAAGAGCTTTAGAAATGGAGGTGGAATTCTAGGGAGATTCAGAGATGGAGATAGGCTTCTAGGGAGCTTTAGGGATGTAGGTGGGCTTTGAGGGAGCTTCAGGGATGGAGGTGGGGCTTCAAGGGAGCTTCAGGGATGGTGGTGGGGCTTCAATAGATTTTCAGGGATGGAGGTGAGGCTTTGAGAAAGTTTCAGGGATGGAGGCTGGGATTCAAGGAAGCTTCAGGGATGAAGATGGGGCTTCAGCGGGCTACAGGGCTAGAGACGAGGCCTTAGGAAGACTTTAGGGATTGAGCTGGGCCTTTAGGGCCAGACGTGAGTTTTTGGGAGGACTTCAGGAATGGAGGTGGGGCTTTGTGGGGCTTTCAGGGACAAAGGTGGAGCTTCAAAGGCACCTCATGGACATAGGTAATGTTTCAAGGGGGCTTCAGGGATGAAGGTGGGTTTCTAGGGGGCTGTAGGAATGGAGATGGGGTTTTTGGGGGGCTTCAGGGACAGACTTCTGTCATCGAAGGGCCGCAGTGACAGAGGTCAGTTTTTGAGGGGGCTTCTAGGGGGCTTCAAGGACAAAGATGTGGCTTCAGGGAACTCCAGGGATAGAGACGGGTTTCAAAGGAACTTCAGGGATGGAGTTGGGCTTCGATGGAGCTTCAGGTATGGAGGTGGGGATTCAAGGTAGCTTCAGGGATGGAGATGGGGTTTGAGGGAGCTTCAGAGATGGAGATGGACTTCGATGGAGCTTCGGGGATGGTGGTGGGAGCTTCAGGGTTGGAGATAAACTTCTAGGGAGCTTCAGGGGGGATGGAGATGGGCTTTGAAAGAGCTTCAGGGATGGAGATAGGCTTCTAAAGAGCTTTAGAAATAGAGGTGGGCTTCTAGGGAGATTCAGGGATGGAGGTAGGCTTCTAGGGAGCTTTAGGGATGCAGGTGGGCTTTGGGGGAGCTTCAGGGATGGAGGTGGGGCTTCAAGGAAGCTTCAGGGATGGTGGTAGGGCTTCAATAGATTTTGAGGGATGGAGGTGAGGCTTTGAGAAAGTTTCAGGGATGGAGGCTGGGATTGAAGGAAGCTTCAGGGATGAAGATGGAGCTTCAGCGGGCTACAGGGCTAGAGACGAGGCCTCAGGAAGACTTTAGGGATTGAGGTGGGGCTTTAGGGCCAGAGGTGAGGCTTTGGGAGGACTTCAGGAATGGAGGTGGGGCTTTGTGGGGCTTTCAGGGACAAAGGTGGAGCTTCAAAGGCACCTCATGGACGTAGGTAATGTTTCAAGGGGGCTTCAGGAATGGAGATGGGGTTTTTGGGGAGCTTCAGGGACAGACTTCTGTCATCGAAGGGCACCAGTGACTGAGGTCAGTTTTCGAGGGGGGTTCAAGGACAAAGATGTGGCTTCAGGGAACTCCAGGGACAAAGTTTTAGATACACAGTAACCTAATGTTGTAGCTAGAATTAAAATATCACTTTCTGTTCCGCTGAATGCAAAGTCTGAATTACGTGGACAAAAATGCATCACAGCGCAACTCCTTCATATACATTCAGTAGGACTAGATTTACTCATTCATTTCCATACAAGCCAACTTTATTCCTCTTTAAGGAGTATTCCTGCAGGGTCACCCTTACATAGGCACACGAGGACACAAATAGTGATGTATTCATTTCCTCCAATCCCTGAAAACATATTCAAACATAAAGCTTCCCAATAAACTGTCCCATGGTTGCTCCATGTGAAGGACAGCTATGGCTAATGGTATTCGTTAGAAATAAGAACTGATGGATGACTTTTTCCTGCACTTCTTTCATTATTTTCCATTATCCGTTAAATATATTTACTTTACGTTAAGTCCTTCAAAACATAAATAATTACATCTTCCACCAATCGAGAAAATTTGCCCAAAGTGAGACCCATGTGCTATACCTTGATCTGTGGTGACATCTACTGGGAGAAAATGCATCTACAGTCTCAGACTTTCCAAAAGCAAATGAAATATGGCCTAACTCAGCCTTTGTCAACCGTTTTACCCCAGTGGAACACTTGAAATAGCTTCCGAAACCTAAGGAACCCCTGCTAAAACCAAACTATTGGGGGTCAGTGGTAAAAATGCTGCTCCTACCTTTGTGGTCTGAATGCCATCCTTACAGACAGCTAAAACGATCTTTGTTGGCACTCTGTCAAGCGCCTTTGGCTCTGAAACTATGTAGGCACCATTAAAAGGGGAAATACTTCAATGGGAGTTCGAAGGGTTCCTAGAAACCTCTAGAGGAACCCTAGGAACCTTGGTTGAGAATGGCTGGCCTAACCTATGTGGACCCTCCTCAAAATGAGAGTTTAGGTGTCTCCAGTGAAGGCTCCTGGTAATACTCCATCATACGAGAACATTGTATAAAAGGGGAAATACTTCAATGGGAGTTCGAAGGGTTCCTAGAAACCTCTAGAGGAACCCTAGGAACCTTGGTTGAGAATGGCTGGCCTAACCTATGTGGACCCTCCTCAAAATGAGAGTTTAGGTGTCTCCAGTGAAGGCTCCTGGTAATACTCCATCATACGAGAACATTGTATAAAAGGGGAAATACTTCAATGGGAGTTCGAAGGGTTCCTAGAAACCTCTAGAGGAACCCTAGGAACCTTGCTTGAGAATGGCTGGTCTAACCTATGTGGACCCTACTCAAAATGAGAGTTTAGGTGTCTCCAGTGAAGGCTCCTGGTAATACTCCATCATACGAGAACATTGTAGACAATGTTTTGTGTGCAGAGCCAACTCCATAAAGACATGGTTTTACCAGTTTGGTGTGGAGGAACTTGAGTATCCTGTACAGAGCCCTGACCCAGGGGCGGACTGACCATTCGGAAACTTAGGCATCGGCCTCTGCCTGGACCTGAGTGCTCTTATGTATGCATTCATTCTCTACCTGGACCCGAGTTCTTTTTTGCCTACCCTCGACCTCTGCCTTGACCTGACTGCTCTCTTGCCTGCCTTCGGCCTTTCCTGGACCTGACTGCTCTCTTGCCTACCCTCAACCTCTGTCTGGACCAGGGGCGGACTGACCATTTGGAAACTCGGACACTGCCCGAGGGCCTGGGGTCAGTAGAGGGCCTCATGAGATGCCCCTGGTACCTTTTTCATAGGCTTTTTTGAGTTTGGGCAAGGACACAGGGGCCCCATGATCCCCTATTGCCCGGGTGCCCCATGAGTTGTCAGTCCGCCCCTGGGCACCATTAAAAGGGGAAATACTTCAATGGGAAGTTCAAAGGGGTTCCTAAAAACCTCTAGAGGAACCTTAGGAACCTTGGTTGAGAATGGATGGCCTAACCTACGTGGACCCTCCTCAAAATGAGAGTTTAGGTGTCTCCAGTGAAGGCTCCTGGTAATACTCCATCATACGAGAACATTGTAGACAATGTTTTGTGCCCTGTGTGCAGAGCCAACTCCATAAAGACATGGTTTTACCAGTTTGGTGTGGAGGAACTCGAGTGTCCTGTACAGAGCCCTCACCCAGGGGCGGACTGTCCATTTGGAAACTCGGGCAGTGCCCGAGGGCCCGGGGTCAGTAGGGGGCCCCATGAGATGCCCCTGGTACCTTTTTCATAGGCTTTTTTGAGTTTGGGCAAGGACACAGGAGCCCCATGATCTCCTATTGTCCGGGGGGCCCATGAGTTGTCAGTCCGCCCCTGCAACCAACCCATCAAGGCATTTTGATTTTTGCATAGCCCATCCTACAGACCAGCTCACTACTTGACTGAGGGCCTCTTGAGAAGAGTACTGAAGCAGCGTGTGGTGATAGTTTTCAGGAAGCCCAGCAACCTTCTAGCCATGATCTGCTTGCATTGCATAGAATAACACAGAGACCCAGTGATGACATCACTGGGCTTTTAATAAGGTATGTAATGAAAACGGAATTTTTTTTTTTTTAATGATGGGGGAGGGAGGAACCGGAGAAGGCAATATATGAGCAGAATAAAGTCAGTTTTGAATGCTGCCAGTTGGTCACGTAACGCACAAGGGGCGGAGCTCCCTTTAAATCCTGCCCCTTTAAATCCCGCAGGGCGAAGTATTTATTGTGTTGGGTTTTGGCGGTTTAGATCCATGCAAATGAATGGAAATTCCTTCTGTAATTGTGATCCTCGCGTACAGATTTCTCATCATCGCATCGTATTACGGTCATTTCCCGCACTTCATAGACTCCGGCGAGAAGAATAAGTTCTCCATAAAGCCCGACGCCGCGCCGTAAAAACCTCCCGCAAAACGCTCGCCGGTACGTTGTACTGAACGGGCGGAACGCAGATTGATGGTCCCGGGTTACAAACAGACGCACCGGAACCGTAAAATCGGTATTATCGGGATGTTCTTCATGGCGAGGACCGGCAACCGGGGCGGATCTATCCAATCTGATCTGGGGGGGCAGGAATGTCAGGGGGCTCAATGTCAGCACTGACCCAGGAAACACTGGACCCCTTTATATCAGGAGTCCTCATCAGAGTCCCTCATTACATCATGAATAATCATCAGAGACCCCCCTTTACATCAGGGTCCCCATCAGAGTGCCCCCTTACATCAGGGTCCCCATCAGAGTGCCCCCTTACATCAGGGTCCCCATCAAAGCCCCCCGTACATTAGGTGACCTTGTCAAAGTCCCCCCTTACATCAGGGTCTCTATCACAGTGCCCCCTTATATCAATTGCCCCCATGAGACTGGCTCATGGGTAGGTGGATGCACTCTCAGAATCCGGGGGGGGAGGGCGCAACTAAAATCTGTGGTGGGAGGGGCACAGCCCACCCCAGCACCCCCATAAGTGTCCCCTTATATTAATATCCCAACAGAGTCCCCCCTTACATCAGGGTCCCCATCAGAATGCCCCCTTATATTAATATCCCATCAGAGTACCCCCTTACATCAGGATCCCCATCAGAATGCCCCCTTATATTAATATCCCATCAGAGTCCCCCCTTACATCAGGGTCCCCATCAGAATGCCCCCTTATATTAATATCCCAACAGAGTCCCCCCTTACATCAGGGTCCCCATCAGAATGCCCCCTTATATTAATATCCCATCAGAGTACCCCCTTACATCAGGATCCCCATCAGAATGCCCCCTTACATTAAGATCCCCATCAGAGTCCCCCCTTACATCAGGGTCCCCATCAGAATGCCCCCTTATATTAATATCCCATCAGAGTCCCCCCTTACATCAGGGTCCCCATCAGAATGCCCCCTTATATTAATATCCCCATCAGAGTCCCCCCTTACATCAGGGTCCCCATCAGAATGCCCCCTTATATTAATATCCCATCAGAGTCCCCCCTTACATCAGGGTCCCCATCAGAATGCCCCCTTACATTAAGATCCCCATCAGAGTGCCCCCTTATATCAGGGTCCCTATCAGAGTGCCCCCTCATATTAAGGTCCCCATCAAAGCCCCCCTTACATTAAGATCCCCATCAGAATGTCCCCTTGTATCCAGGTCCCCATCAGAGTTCCCCCTTACATCAGGGTCCCTATCAGAGTCCACGCTTACATCAGGATCCCCATCAGAGTTCCCCCTTACATCAGGATCCCCATCAGAGCCCCCTTACATCAGGATCCCCATCAGAGTTCCCCCTTACATCAGGGTCCCTATCAGAATGCCCCCATACATTAAGGTCCCCATCAGAGTCCACACTTACATCAGGATCCCCATCAGAGCCCCCTTACATCAGGATCCCCATCAGAGTTCCCCCTTACATCAGGGTCCCTATCAGAATGCCCCCTTACATTAAGGTCCCCATCAGAGTCCACGCTTACATCAGGATCCCCATCAGAGTTCCCCCTTACATCAGGATCCCCATCAGAGCCCCCTTACATCAGGATCCCCATCAGAGTTCCCCCTTACATCAGGGTCCCTATCAGAATGCCCCCATACATTAAGGTCCCCATCAGAGTCCACACTTACATCAGGATCCCCATCAGAGTTCCCCATTACATCAGGGTCCCCATCAGAATGCCCCCATACATTAAGGTCCCCATCAGAGCCCCCCTACATTAGGTGACCCCATCAGAGTCCCCCCTTACATCAGATGCCCCCATCACAGTGTCCCCTTACATGGATTGTCCCAGAGTGGTCCCTTATATCAATAGCCCCCATGAGCCTGGCTCAGGGATCAGTGGATGCACTCTCAGAATCCTGATGGGGGGGCTCAACTAAAATCTGGACCCTCCCTAGATCCGGCCCTGCCAGCACATTTCCACCTCTCCCTTCAGAGGCTGGAGGGGCTCCGGAGGTTAATACGGCCTCAATGGGAGCATTTACAGGGGAGGTGTTAGAGGCTCTGGATCCTTTGTTGCTGCCACCAGGGAGGGTTCTGTGTCCTCACCTCCCCAGGAAAATGCCGGGCGTGCAGCAAAAGCAGCTCTTCATGGTCTGAAGGCCCCATTGTCTCAGGTGTCACCGAGCTCCTAGACCATGGAAGGGCCACCATATGATAGGAACAGCGACAAGCCGTCTGCTCTTCTATGACAAGCCAAGACCGGCATCATTAATCTCTCTCCAGGCCTTCCCATGTCTAGGCCGACCTCTGCACTGTCCTGCTTGCCCGGGTGTTTGCCCTTTCATGTCTCCTTCCATCCCCCAGGACACCGCAAACCTTCTCAGCAACACTAATCATCCTAGAAATATACAACCGTCAGAGATCCAGTAAGGTCTCTGTGCTTCTCTATGCAATGCAAGCAGATCGTGGCCGGGCTGGCAGGGGGCTGTACATAGCTTCATCAGAGCACCCTGTCTCAGTCCTCCTCTAAAGAGCCTTCAGTCCTAAGGCAAGCAGTGGGAGGAGTTATGCAAATAACAAAATGTTTTGATTGGTGTAGAGAAATGGGTGTTCCCCAGCAGGCTGGATTTGCATGTGGCACGCCCTAGGTAACGCCCACGTGTGATGCTGAGCCTCCATGATTGAAAGAACTCAAATCCAACGAGTTGAGGGGCGTATTTACTGCCCCCAGATTGCCCACCTAAAGTCTAAAATCCAGTCAGAGGGCAGCTGGAGCAAATTTAACACGGCATGTTCAGGGGCGGACTGACAACTCATGGGGCCCCCGGGCAATAGGGGATCATGGGGCCCCTGGGCAATAGGGGATCATGGGGCCCCCGGGCAATAGGGGATCATGGGGCTCCTGTGTCCTTGTCCAAACTCCAAAAAAGCCTATGAAAATGGTACCAGGGGAATCTCATGGGGCCCCCTACCAGGGGCGGACTGACAACTCATGGGGCCCCCCGGGCAATAGGGGATCATGGGGCCCCTGTGTCCTTGCCCAAACTCAAAAAAACCTATGAAAATGGTACCAGGGGCATCTCATGGGGCCCCCTACTGACCCCGGGCCCTCGGGCAGTTCCCGAGTTTCCAAATGGTCAGTCCGCCCCTGGCACGTTGCATTAGGAATCGCGGAGAGCATTGGCACGGTTCCGCCCACAATTAAAAATCGCGGCAAATGCACAATACGCGATTGGGTGGCATTCATCCTGAATGGCGGCCCAACTGCGGTGCGATTTTCTGCCATTGTCACGCAACAAAATGTGGAAGAATCATGACAAGACGTGCGTGTAAAATCGCGCCGGACTCGGGGCCAACATTCGGTCTCTCAGCTTCTTTGGTGTGACAACGGCGCACAGGGCAACCCATTCAAGTGAATAGGCGAGACACGGAAATGCGCGGAAATTGCGCAGGAACCCGCCTTCTCGCTACGTGATATGTGAACAGGGCCGCAATGGTAAGTTCATCAGATCGAAAGGTAGAAAATACGAGAAGATCAGCGCTTGGGTTACCATACACTTTAAGGACCTGGCAGGGAACGGAACCTTGACCTTCTGCTCAAATCTACCCAAATCTATCCAAATATATCCAAATCTGCCCACGTCTACCCAAATATATCCAAATCTGCCCACGTCTACCCAAATATATCCAAATCTGCCCACGTCTACCCAAATATATCCAAATCTGCCCACGTCTACCCAAATATATCCAAATCTACCCACGTCTACCCAAATATGTCCAAATCTGCCCACGTCTACCCAAATATATCCAAATCTACCCAAATCTATCCAAATCTGCCCACGTCTACCCAAATATATCCAAATCTGCCCACGTCTACCCCAATATATCCAAATCTGCCCACGTCTACCCAAATATATCCAAATCTGCCCACGTCTACCCAAATCTATCCAAATCTGCCCACGTCTACCCAAATCTATCCAAATCTGCCCACGTCTACCCAAATCTATCCAAATCTGCCCACGTCTACCCAAATATATCCAAATCTGCCCACGTCTACCCCAATATATCCAAATCTGCCCACGTCTACCCAAATATGTCCAAATCTGCCCACGTCTACCCAAATATGTCCAAATCTGCCCACGTCTACCCAAATATATCCAAATCTGCCCACCTCTACCCAAATATGTCCAAATCTGCCCACGTCTACCCAAATATATCCAAATCTGCCCACGTCTACCCAAATATGTCCAAATCTGCCCACGTCTACCCAAATATGTCCAAATCTGCCCACGTCTACCCAAATATGTCCAAATCTGCCCACGTCTACCCAAATATGTCCAAATCTGCCCACGTCTACCCAAACATGTCCAAATCTGCCCACGTCTACCCAAATATGTCCAAATCTGCCCACGTCTACCCAAACATGTCCAAATCTGCCCACGTCTACCCAAATATGTCCAAATCTGCCCACGTCTACCCAAATATGTCCAAATCTGCCCACGTCTACCCAAATATGTCCAAATCTGCCCACGTCTACCCAAATATGTCCAAATCTGCCCACGTCTACCCAAATATATCCAAATCTGCCCACGTCTACCCAAATATGTCCAAATCTGCCCACGTCTACCCAAATATATCCAAATCTGCCCACGTCTACCCAAACATATCCAAATCTGCCCACGTCTACCCAAAACCACCCACATCTACTCAAATCTGCCTAAACCTGCCCTTATCTGCTCAAGTTTGCCCAAATCTACCCATATCTAACCAAATCCACACATATCTATTTAAATCTGCCTACATCTAACCAAATGCTCCAAATCTACCAAAATCTATCTAAATCTGCCCATATCTACCCAAATCCTACCAAATCTGCCTAAATCTGTCCATATCTACCCAAATCCTACCAAATCTGCCCAAACCTGCCCTTATCTGCTCAAATTTGCCCAAATCTACCCAAATCTGACCAAATACACACATATCTACCCAAATATGAACCATATTTACCCAAATCTGCCCACATCTACTCAATTTTGACAACATCTACCCAAATCTGCCCACATCTACTCAAATCTGACCAAATACACACATATCTACCCAAATCTGAACCATATCTACCCAAATATGCCCACATCTACCCACATCTACTCAAATCTGCCTAAATCTGCCTACATCTAACCAAATGCTCCCAAATCTACCAAAATCTATCTAAATCTGCCCATATCTACCCAAATCCTACCAAATCTACTTAAATCTGCCCAAACCTTCCCCTATCTACCCAAATCTGCCCACACCTACTCAATTCCAACAACATCTACCCAAATATGCCCATATCTACTCAAATCTGCCCACATCTACCCACATCTACTCAAATCTGCCTAAATCTGCCTACATCTAACCAAATGCTTCCAAATCTACCAAAATCTATCTAAATCTGCCCATATCTACCCAAATCCTACCAAATCTGCCTAAATCTGTCCATATCTACCCAAATCCTACCAAATCTGCCCAAACCTGCCCTTATCTGCTCAAATTTGCCCAAATCTACCCAAATCTGACCAAATACACACATATCTACCCAAATATGAACCATATTTACCCAAATCTGCCCACATCTACTCAATTTTGACAACATCTACCCAAATCTGCCCACATCTACTCAAATCTGACCAAATACACACATATCTACCCAAATCTGAACCATATCTACCCAAATATGCCCACATCTACCCACATCTGCCTAAATCTACCCAAATCTGCCCACATCTACTCAAATCTGCCTAAATCTGCCTACATCTAACCAAATGCTCCCAAATCTACCAAAATCTATCTAAATCTGCCCATATCTACCCAAATCCTACCAAATCTACTTAAATCTGCCCAAACCTTCCCCTATCTACCCAAATCTGCCCACACCTACTCAATTCCAACAACATCTACCCAAATATGCCCATATCTACTCAAATCTGCCCACATCTACCCAAATCTGCCCACATCTACCCAAATCTGCCCACATCTACCCAAATCTACACATATCTACACAAATCTGCCCATATCTACCCAAATCTACCTACATCTACCCAAATCTGTCTAAATCTGCCAACATCTAACCAAATGCTCCTAGATCTACCTAAATCCGCACATATCTTCCCAAATCCTACCAAAACTACCTAAATCTGCCCAAACCTGCCCCTATCTGCTCAAATCTACCCAAATCTGCCCACATCTACCCAAATCTGACCAAATCCACACATATCTACCCAAATCTGCCCATATCTACCCAAATCTGCCCAAATCTACACATATCTACCCAAATCTGCCCACATATACTCGATTCTGTCAACATCTACCAAAATCTGCCCACATCTACTCACATTTGCCCAAATCTACCCAAATCTGCCCACATCTACCCAAAGCTACCTAAATCTGCCCACATCTACCCAAAGCTACCTAAATCTGCCAAAATCTACCCAAAGCTACCTAAATCTGCCCACATCTACCAAAATCCTTCTAAATCTGCCCACATTTTCTCAAATCTACAAAACCTGCCGAAATCCAACCACGTCTGCCCAAATCCAACCAAGTCCACCCAAATTTGCCCAAATCTCCCCAAATCTGCCTAAATCTATTTAAATCTACCCAAATCTGCCAAAACATACCCAGAAAAATATTTAAAACAAAATTCTACATTAGAATGTCAAGTGCATTCCCATAAATACAATAGAATGCCCTCTCTTGACTGATCACTGGCCACATGTGAAGTTGTCCATCATACGTTTGACACGTTGGGTGTCAGGAAGGTTCACAGGGAAGGTTGGTCCTTTCTATGTTCCCAGCTGTATTTGGCTATAGATTTATTCCATATGAAATATAAGTTTTCACCGTATATAAACACGGAGGGGCCATTGTCCCCCTGACAGTCTGAATGATGTCGGTCATTAGCAGCCTTGTTTGCTTTCCCCACTTGAAGGTGTCCAAGCCTGAGGAGCTGTTGGCCTTCACGAAGCTACGTGTCACCCGCCCTGTTTACTTTCACCAACAAACATAAACCTTGTATGGATTATAGAAGTCCCTTTGTACCTTACAAAACGTTCTTTCCATGCTTGATGTCAGCTGGTCCTGTAGAAGAACCTTGGAGAGGGAAAGGGAAGGTGTGAGGAGCATTATGTGTAACTGGATTCTCAGCTATTTGTGGCTTTGTTGCCTGGGGGGTGCCAAGAGCTCCTCTAATTGTCCTCATCAATCATCTTTTGTTAATCTTATCAGCATTTCAACTTTACACTTTTCGGGAAGGGCACAAAGCAAACCTAAAAGCGAGGGGGCTGTGAGAAGTGCATTAAGGCATGAACTGTAGGACAGAAGGGTCCGGTAGTATGCCACGGGGGCCTCCTATGCCTTACCTAAAGTGAGCCAGCAATCTGTGACAAATGACCCCCCTCCCCTTTCCCCGACTGGAAATACGGCACTCACATGGAACAAAATGTAACCTTAGATGGTTGATCTTCAAGAGTCCCGGAGGTAGCTTAATGATAGATGGCTGAAAAATTGCTGGATCTTGGATGGTAAGTTTAACCCCTTCGCACAGCAATCTTCTCATGAGTACAAATGTGCATTCACCGTGTATTGTTCTCGTTATTTGCCGGTAAAATCCTCTCTTGTGTAAACATCGAAAAGCCCTGAGACTGCTGCTGGGTGCCGCCATCTTGTATGTGAGGTCACCCGCCCCAGCAATCTCAGAGCTGCCACTCAAGTAACACTTTATAGGAGCCACTCTCAACCGAGGTTCCATGAAACCCTTGGATTCCTCCAGATACTGCTAGGGGTTCCTCAAGCTGTAGCTGATTGACTTCCCAACCGATGGTGCCTACATAGTCCCAGGGCAGCATGTCAACAATGATCTTTTTTTCAGTCTTTAAGGATGACATTCTGACCATTGACCACCAATGTAAGGAGCATTCTTCCCACTGACCACCAACGTAAGGGACATTCTGATCTGTAACCACCAATGTAAGGGACATTCTGATCTGTAACCACCAATGTAAGGGACATTCTTCCCACTGATCACCAATGTAAGGGACATTCTTCCCACTGATCACCAATGTAAGGGACATTCTTCCCACTGACCACCAATGTAATGGACATTCTTCCCACTGACCACCAACGTAAGGGACATTCTTCCCACTGACCCCCAATGTAAGGGACATTCTTCCCACTGATCACCAATGTAAGAGACATTCTTCCCACTGACCCCCAATGTAAGGGACATTCTTCCCACTGACCCCCAATGTAAGGGACATTCTTCCCACTGACCACCAATGTAAGGGGCATTCTTCCCACTGACCCCCAATGTAAGGGACATTCTTCCCACTGACCCCCAATGTAAGGGACATTCTTCCCACTGACCCCCCAATGTAAGGGACATTCTTCCCACTGATCCCCAATGTAAGGGACATTCTTCCCACTGACCCCCAATGTAAGGGACATTCTTCCCTCTGACCCCCAATGTAAGGGACATTCTTCCCACTGACCACCAATGTAAGGGACATTCTTCCCACTGACCCCCAATGTAAGGGACATTCTTCCCACTGACCCCCAATGTAAGGGGGTTCTAATCACTGACCCCCATTGAATGGGTTTTGCTGGGGCTCCCTAAGACCTGAACATTATTTTAAGGGTTCCTCTGCGGTAAAAAGGTTGAGAAAGTATTCTCCTTCACTCCTCCCCAAGTGACTACATATTGTGTAGGAAGGTGAATGGAATGCCAGAGGAGCTGGGCCGACATCGACAGTAGTTAGACACTGCCAATAAAGGGGAGGGCTATAACATGCAACCACGGAAGAGGCTGTACAAGGGAACTGACCCTTCCTGGCATATAGAATACTTGATTTTTCTGTGCTTTTACCAGAATGTTTTTGTTGGTGACAGGGCCTCTTCAAAGTGAATCTTGATGGAGTAAAAACTTTTACAATCAATCCAAGGAAGACTGACCACGTCTCTCCGGGCTTCAAAAGCTTTTAAATGTTTAAATAAAAAGTCAGAATGATTTTTGCATTATATGCGATTTATTTAATTGTACAAATTAACATTCCAAATATTATTCCTCCTTGGCACCTATCCCAGGCGTTATGCAAATCATCCCGCTCTGCATCTCATCACACCTATAGACCTCTGGAACTGGAAATGTAGGCCTTCTTATCTGGTACAGCTGAATTCCTGTATGGGGCGGAGGACTGTAAGAGGTGGAGGACCATAACTGGTGGAGGACCTTAAGTGGTGGAGGCCTGGAAAAGGTGGAAGATCGTAAGAGGTGGAGGATCATAAGAGGTGGAGGACTGTAAGAGGTGGAGGATCGTAACTGGTGGAGGACCTTAAGTGGTGGAGGCCTGGAAAAGGTGGAGGATCGTAAGAGGTGGAGGATCATAAGAGGTGGAGGACCATAACTGGTGGAGGACCTTAAGTGGTGGAGGCCTGGAAAAGGTGGAGGATCGTAAGAGATGGAGGATCATAAGAGGTGGAGGACTGTAAGAGGTGGAGGACCATAAGAGGTTGAGGATCATAAGAGGTGGAGGACCATAACTGGTGGAGGACCTTAAGTGGTGGAGGCCTGGAAAAGGTGGAGGATCGTAAGAGGTGGAGGATCATAAGAGGTGGAGGACTGTAAGAGGTGGAGGATCGTAAGAGGTGGAGGACCATAAGAGATTGAGGATCATAAGAGGTTCATAAGAGGATCATAAGAGGCTTGTATGAGGTGGAGGATCATAAGAGGTGGAGGACCATAAGAGATGGAAGACCGTAAAAGGTAGAGGATCATTAGAGGTAGAGGACCATAGTAGGTGGAGGATCCTAAGAGGAGGTATACTGTAAGAGGTGGGGGATTATAAGAGGTAGAAGACCATAAAAGGTGGAGAATCATATGAGGGGGAAGCCCATAAGAGGTGGAAGATCGTAAGAGATGGAGGCCCGTAAGAGGTGGAGGATCATAGCAGGTGTTGGGTCTTTGCTTGTGTTTGGGGGTTGGGTCTTTGCTTGTGTTCGGTTGTTGTGCTTTTGCCTGTGTTTGGGTCTTTGCTTGTGTTCAGGTGATGGGTTTTTGCTTATGTTCGGGTGTTGGGCCTCTACCTGTGTTTGGGTGTTGGATCTTTGCTTGTGTTTGGGTTCTTGCTTGTGTTCAGGTGTTCGGTCTTAGCTTTTGTTCGGGTGTTGGGTCTTTGCTGGTTTTCGGGTCTTTGCTTGTGTTTGGGTGTTGGGTCTTTGCTTGTGTTTTGGTGTTTTGGTGTTGGGTCTTTGCTTGTGTATTGGTGTTGGGTCTTTGCTGGTTTTTGGGTCCTTGCTTGTGTTCAGGTGTTCGGTCTTAGCTTGTGTTCGGGTGTTGGGTCTTTGCTTGTGTTTGGGTGTTTGGTCTTAGCTTGTGTTTGGATGTTGGGTCTTCGCTTGTGTTTGGATGTTGGGTCTTTGCTTGTGTTTGGATGTTGGGTCTTCGCTTGTGTTTGGGTGTTGGGTCTTTGCTTGTGTTTTGGTGTTGGGTCTTTGCTTGTGTTTTGGTGTTGGGTCTTTGCTGGTTTTTGGATCCTTGCTTGTGTTCAGGTGTTTGATCTTAGCTTGTGTTCGGGTGTTGGGTCTTCGCTTGTGTTTGGATCTTGGGTCTTTGCTTGTGTTCGGGTGTTGGGTCTTTGCTTGTGTTCGGGTCTTTGCTGGTTTTCGGGTCTTTGCTTGTGTTTGGGTGTTGGATGTTTGCTTGTGTTCAGGTGTTTGGTCTTAGCTTGTGTTTGGATGTTGGATCTTTGCTTGTGTTTTGGTGTTGGGTCTTTGCTTGTGTTGGGTCTTTGCTGATTTTTGGGTCTTTGCTTGTGTTTGGGTGTTGGATCTTTGCTTGTGTTTTGGATGTTGGGTCTTTGCTTGTGTTTGGATGTTGGGTCTTTGCTTGTGTTTTGGTGTTGGGTCTTTTCTTGTGTTGGGTCTTTGCTGGTTTTCGGGTCTTTGCTTGTGTTTGGGTGTTGGGTCTTAGCTTGTGTTTTGGTGTTGGGTCTTTGCTGGTTTTCGGGTCCTTGCTTGTGTTTGGGTGTTGGGTCTTTGCTTGTGTTTGGGTGTTGGGTCTTTGCTGGTTTTCGGGTCTTTGCTTGTGTTTAGGTGCGTGGTCTCTTGGATGTACAAGCTTCTGTCTCAGTGTATTGTTGTGCTTGAAGGACACAGGGATGCGATGTTTGTTATACATCCTGCTACGTTTTTTTCTGACACTCCAGCTATAGATGACTATGCCATGACCTGCAGAAATGAGAACCTTCACAGACATAAACATACGACCTTCCTTGCACCTCCTGCTCTTCTGAAACGCATCGACTTCTTGTTGTTGTATTATTTTTTTTTTTTTTCTTTGTAATTGAAACAGAAGTTGCTGGACTAACACACACATGACTCTCTGACAGTTGGAGGACATCCCGGCGTTGTATAAACGCCGTTATGTGACTATAAGATTAATGTATCGATCTCGCCACGGTGCGCAAAGGTCTTTCGAGATTACACAAAAGGAAATTTCACCTTCGCCAGAGTCCTTTTGAGCGAGGCCGGTGCATCCAGGAGAAAAAAAAAAATAAAAAAAAGGATCCGTGGCTTTTATCCAGGTCTCACCATTCTGGGTAATGTCAAGCTATCCAAATATAGACCGCGGCTGGATCCTCGGGGAGTTTGTGACGTGACGTTTTTGGGTCACGGAGCTTTCTTTTCTATGAAGGAACGGCGATGGAAATGCGGCGCGGTAATCGATGCAAGATTTCGCTACTGGATCGATGCGAATCTAGGTTAGGGTCACCCAGGGCAATCTCTTGCTTTAATGTACTCCTTTCGTAAAATGGAGACTTCCTAACCATTTGTAGACTATCAGCCTCATTTATGAAAGTCTCGCAAATTGGAGTCCAATTTCAGAGTCCCAAGGCACCCCCCCCCCCTTCCACCATCATTTCACCTTCCCTGTGGACTCCAATACATCCCACCAACCATTCCATCTTCCTTCCAATTTGAACATGGTGAGGTTTTCCATCTTGCCTCATCCCTGGTAAAGACCTTCAGAAGATCCTCCACGGATAGATGGAGAACAAAACATACTTGAATTCACCACAAGGTACCACCATTTGACACCATTAATAGGGTGCATGGGCGTTTGAATGCAGGGGTGGACTGACAACTCATGGGGCCCCCGGGCCAGAGTCCTTTTGAGCGAGGCCGGTGCATCCAGGAGAAAAAAATAAATAAAAAAGGATCCGTGGCTTTTATCCATCTTCCTTCCAATTTGAACATGGTGAGGTTTTCCATCTTGCCTCATCCCTGGTAAAGACCTTCAGAAGATCCTCCACGGAAAGATGGAGAACAAAACATACTTGAATTCACCACAAGGTACCACCATTTGACACCATCAATAGGGTGCATGGGCGTTTGAACGACTGACAACTCATGGGGCCCCCGGGCAATAGGGGATCATGGGGCCCCTGTGTCCTTGCCCAAACTCAAAAAAGCCTATGAAAAAGGTACCAGGGGCATCTCATGGGGCCCCCTACTGACCCCGGGCCCTCGGGCAGTGCCTGAGTTTCCAAATGGTCAGTCTGCCCCTGTTTGAACACCAAATGGATGTCAGATGCAGGTCAGCAGATTCCCGTTTGGTTCAATGGTGCGGTGTGGAGGAAGTCCCGAGGCTGCATTTGATCTGCATTGAGTTGCGTTTTGCCGGAGGTGCAGTTGATATACGGTCACAGGACACTTTATTAGGTCCACCCAGGGGCGGGCTGACCATTCAAGCGCTCGGGTGCTGCCCGAGGGCCCAGGGACAGTAGGGGGCCCCATGAGATGCCCCTGGTACCTTTCATTGGCTTTTTCATAGGCTTTTTGGGTGTGGGCGAGGACACAGGGGCCCCATGATCCCCTATTGCCCAGGGGCCCCATGAGTTGTCAGTCCACCTGCTCAATTCATTTGCTCGGTAACACAAATGGCTACTCAGCCAATCACATGGCAGCAACTCAATGGCATCTAGACGTGGTGAAGACGACTTGCTGAAGTTCAAACCGAGCATCAGGATAGGGAAGGAAAGGGGATTTAAGTGAATATGAAGATGGCAGGGTTGGTGGTGCCAGATGGGCTGGTCTAAGGTTTTCGAAAACTGCTGATCTACTGGGATTTTCATGCATGACCAGAGAATGGTCCAAAAAAAGAGAAAATATGGTCCAAAAAAAGAGAAAAAAAAGAGAAAATAGGTCAGAGGAGAATGGGCAGACTGGTTCCAGATGATAGAAAGACAAGTAACCACTCGGTACAACCAAGGTATGCAGAATACCATCGCTGAACGCACAACACATCCAACCTTGAAGCAGATGGGCTACAGCAGCAGAAGACCACAACGGGTGTCACTCCTGTCAGCTAAGAACAGGAAACAGAGGCTACAATTCACACAAGCCAACCAAAATTGGACAATAGAAGATCGGAAAACCGTTGCCCGGTCTGATGAGTCTGGATTTCAGCTGCAACATTCAGATGGTCGGGTCAGAATTTGGTGTAAACAGCATGAAAGCATGGATCCATCCTGACTTGTATCAATGGTTCAGGCTGGTGGTGGTGGTGTCATGGTGTGGTGGATCCATCCTGCCTTGTATCAATGGTTCAGGCTGGTGGTGTCATGGTGTGGTGGATCCATCCTGCCTTGTATCAATGGTTCAGGCTGGTGGTGTCATGGTGTGATGGATCCATCCTACCTTGTATCAATGGTTCAGGCTGGTGGTGGTGGTGTCATGGTGTGGTGGATCCATCCTGCCTTGTATCAATGGTTCAGGCTGGTGGTGGTGGTGTCATGGTGTGGTGGATCCATCCTACCTTGTATCAATGGTTCAGGCTGGTGGTGTCATGGTGTGGTGGATCCATCCTGCCTTGTATCAATGGTTCAGGCTGGTGGTGTCATGGTGTGATGGATCCATCCTACCTTGTATCAATGGTTCAGGCTGGTGGTGGTGGTGTCATGGTGTGGTGGATCCATCCTGCCTTGTATCAATGGTTCAGGCTAGTGGTGGTGTCATGGTGTGGTGGATCCATCCTGCCTTGTATCAATGGTTCAGGCTGGTGGTGTCATGGTGTGGTGGATCCATCCTGCCTTGTATCAATGGTTCAGGCTGGTGGTGTCATGGTGTGATGGATCCATCCTACCTTGTATCAATGGTTCAGGCTGGTGGTGGTGGTGTCATGGTGTGGTGGATCCATCCTGCCTTGTATCAATGGTTCAGGCTAGTGGTGGTGTCATGGTGTGGTGGATCCATCCTGCCTTGTATCAATGGTTCAGGCTGGTGGTGGTGGTGTCATGGTGTGGTGGATCCATCCTACCTTGTATCAATGGTTCAGGCTGGTGGTGGTGGTGTCATGGTGTGGTGGATCCATCCTACCTTGTATCAATGGTTCAGGCTGGTGGTGTCATGGTGTGATGGATCCATCCTACCTTGTATCAATGGTTCAGGCTGGTGGTGTCATGGTGTGGTGGATCCATCCTGCCTTGTATCAACGGTTCAGGCTGGTGGTGTCATGGTGTGATGGATCCATCCTGCCTTGTATCAATGGTTCAGGCTGGTGGTGGTGGTGTCATGGTGTGGAGGATCCATCCTGCCTTGTATCAATGGTTCAGGCTGGTGGTGGTGGTGGTGTCATGGTGTGTTAGATCCATCCTGCCTTGTATCAATGGTTCAGGCTGGTGGTGGTGTCATGGTGGGGTGGATCCATCCTACCTTGTATCAATGGTTCAGGCTGGTGGTGGTGGTGTCATGGTGTGGTGGACCCATCCTGCCTTGTATCAATGGTTCAGGCTGGTGGTGGTGGTGTCATGGCATGGTGGATCCATCCTACCTTGTATCAATGGTTCAGGCTGGTGGTGGTGGTGTCATGGTGTGGTGGATCCATCCTACCTTGTATCAATGGTTCAGGTTGGTGGTGGTGGTGTCATGGTGTGGGGGGGATTTTCTTGGCACACTTTGGGCCCTTTTGTACCAATTGAGCATCGTTTAAATGCCACGGCCTACCTGAGGATTGTTGCTGACCATGTCCACCCCTTCATGACTCCAGTGTCCCCATCTTCTGTTGGCTCCTTCCAGCAGGATAATGCTCCATGTCACAAACCTCCAATCATCTCCTGGTGGTTTCCTGAAGATGACAATGAGGTCCCTGGACTCCAATGGCCTCCACAGTCACCAGATCTCCATCCAATAGAGCACCTTTGGGATGTGGTGAAACGGGAGATTCCCATCATGGATGTGCAGCCGACAAATCTGCAGCAACTGCGTGACGTCATCATGTCAATATGGACCAAAATCCAATATGGACACCTTGTTGGATCTATGCCAAGAAGAATGAAGGCCAAAGGGGGTCCAACCCGGGACTAGCGAGGTGGACCTCATAAAGTGGCCGGTGAGTGTATTTGTTGAAGGCAAAGCCTAATGCTTGGACGCAGCTGCCTTCCAATGCCAAGGCCAACGCAGAGCAGAACCTGAACCCTGTTGGCCTCCAAGCCCAGGATGGGTTTCAGGACCTGAAGGACGTTGGGACACAGCAGGAGTCAAAGTGTCCAATGCTGTCGGATGAGATCGGTGACACCGGATATTTCTCCGCATGACAAAGCGAGAGGAGGAGAAAATCATTAATGATCTCCCTGGAAAGATGTCAGCCAGGAAGGATGAGGGACATCCAGACGAGTAATATATCAGCGTCCCTTCCATCTGTCCCACCCGGGGAGACGTCAGGATTAAGTATCAGAGTGACAACGGCCATCTGTATACGACGGGCTCAGATGGAGGAAATGCCGCAACCCCCCTCCCCCACCCATCATCCGGAATTATACTAACATCTGTACGGGTTGGATTGATCCGAGACTTCCATATCGGTGGTCCAACTACAGACCTTCCAATCTGCCCCGCAATGCCTCCATCGTTCATGACCACGAGGCCGTCCTCTGGATCAGCTGGAGGCTCAGGGTTCTGTATAGGAAGGCGCACCGTTTATTCCTTCCTTCCTATTGGTTGAACTCCACGGACGCCTTTCTCCAGAGAAGACCTCATCCCAAAGGTGCAACAATGTAGCCAAATCCACTAAAGAAGAACTCCGGGAACGGATAGTATAACAGAGTTACATTGTTCCAGCCTGGACCAACTATGTGTATACCAGGCCGTGGGATCCCTCTAGAAGCTGGAAATCAATGTAGTAGACGCCATTACTACACAACTACTACACTCGTACTACAACGCTACTACACCAATACTACACTGCTACTACAATAATAATACACCCGTACTTCACCACTACAACACTCGTACTACAACGCTACTACACCAATACTACACTGCTACTACACAACTACTACACTCGTACTACACTGCTACTACACAACTACTACACTCGTACTACACTGCTACTACACCCTTACTACACCACGACTACAGCAATACTACACCAATACTACAGCAATACTACACCATTACTACACTCGTACTACAACGCTACTACACCAATACTACACTGCTACTACAGTAATAATACACCCGTACTACACAACTACTACACTCGTACTACAACGCTACTACACCAATACTACACTGCTACTACAATAATAATACACCCTTACTACACAACTACTACACTCGTACTACACCGCTACTACACCCTTACTACACCACTACTACACCACTGCTACACCACGACTACAGCAATACTACACCCTTACTACACTGCTACTACAGCAATACTACACGCTTACTACACCACTACTACACCAATACTACACCCTTACTACACCACTACTACAGCAATACTACACCACGACTACAGCAATAATACACCGCTACTACACTGCTACTACAACAATACTACACCCTTACTACACTGCTACTACAGCAATACTATACCACTACTACACCCTTACTACACTGCTACTACACCAATACTACACCACTACTACACCCTTACCACACTGCTACTACACCACTACAGTGGTGTTTTAGTGGTGTAGTAGCGGTGTAATAAGGGTGTAGTAGTGGTATAGTAGCGGTGTAGTAGCGGTGCAGTAGCAGTGTAGTAGCAGTGTAGTAGCGGTGCAGTAGCAGTGTAGTAGCAGTGTAGTAGCAGTGTAGTAGCAGTGTAGTAGCAGTGCAGTAGCAGTGTAGTAGCGGTGTAGTAGCAGTGTAGTAGTGGTGTAGTAGTGGTGTAGTAGCAGTGTAGTAGGAGTGTAGTAGCAGCGCAGTAGTGGTGTAGTAGTGGTGTAGTAGCAGTGTAGTAGCGGTGCAGTAGCAGTGTAGTAGCGGTGTAGTAGCAGTGTAGTAGTGGTGTAGTAGCAGCGCAGTAGTGGTGTAGTAGTGGTGTAGTAGCAGTGTAGTAGCAGTGTAGTAGCAGTGTAGTAGCTGTGTAGTAGTGGTGTAGTAGTGGTGTAGTAGTGGTGTAGTAGCAGTGTAGTAGCAGTGTAGTAGTGGTGTAGTAGCAGTGTAGTAGCAGCGCAGTAGTGGTGTAGTAGTGGTGCAGTAGCAGTGTAGTAGCGGTGTAGTAGCAGTGTAGTAGTGGTGTAGTAGCAGTGTAGTAGCAGCGCAGTAGTGGTGTAGTAGTGGTGTAGTAGCAGTGTAGTAGCTGTGTAGTAGCAGTGTAGTAGTGGTGTAGTAGTGGTGTAGTAGTGGTGTAGTAGCAGTGTAGTAGCTGTGTAGTAGTGGTCTAGTAGTGGTGTCTACTACAGTGATCTCCATCTTTTAGAGGGATCCCACAGGCCTGGTATATACATAGTTGGTTCAGGTTGGAACAATGTAACGGCCATAATACCCTCACCTGGAGTTCTTCTTTAACCTCCTCCCACCCGGCCTGCAGTAATATGGCGGCTATCCTGGGTGACGTCATGTGACATCTTCCCAGGATGGAGCCTCGCTCACTCCCCAACGGCCAACGCAATCTGTCCCCCGCTGTGTCCATGATAGGAATGTGGGTACAGCGTTGCATGACCGCGCAATTGTCATTCAGAGTGCGACAGTTCTGAAAGCTGAAAATTGTCCTGGGGGGGGAGGGGTGACAGTAGTCGCGATGTGCTGAGTCTCTGATATCTTTGAATATTTGTAAAAGGGAAAGTAAATTGTGACAAAGAGATTTTATAGGAGGAAAGAAAACACATTGTGTTAGAGCGCCATCTACTGGCCGTGTATCAGGTTGCAGTTTTCTGTCAATGAGGGTATATAAGTATGTGAGGGTATTGGATGGGAAGGCTCAGTGGGGTTGAGGGCGGGGCTCTATGCCGGGCACTCGCATTCCTCCACACCAAGCGGGTCACACTGTGTCTTCATGACCTCAACCCTACTCAACACCTTTGGGATAAGAACACCTCAAATAGTGCCCCATCATTGGTGTCAGTGGGAGGAATAGTGCCCCGTCATTGGTGTCAGTGGGAGGAATAGTGCCCCGTCATTGGTGTCAGTGGGAGGAATAGTGCCCCATCATTGGTGTCAGTGGGAGGAATAGTGTCCCATCATTGGTGTCAGTGGGAGGAATAGTGCTCCATCATTGGTGTCAGTGGGAGGAATAGTGCTCCATCATTGGTGTCAGTGGGAGGAATAGTGCCCCATCATTGGTATCAGTGGGAGGAATAGTGCCCCGTCATTGGTGTCAGTGGAAGGAATAGTGCCCCGTCATTGGTGTCAGTGGAAGGAATAGTGCCCCATCACTGGTGTCAGTGGGAGGAATAGTGCCCCATCATTGGTGTCAGTGGGAGGAATAGTGCCCCATCATTGGTGTCGGTGGGAGGAATAGTGCCCCATCATTGGTATCAGTGGGAGGAATAGTGTCCCATCATTGGTGTCAGTGGGAGGAATAGTGTCCCATCATTGGTGTCAGTGGGAGGAATAGTGTCCCATCATTGGTGTCAGTGGAATAGTGCCCCATCATTGGTGTCAGTGAGAGGAATAGTGCCCCATCATTGGTGTCAGTGAGAGGAATAGTGCCCCATCATTGGTGTCAGTGGAATAGTGCCCCATCATTGGTGTCAGTGAGAGGAATAGTGCCCCATCATTGGTGTCAGTGGAATAGTGCCCCATCATTGGTGTCAGTAGGAGGAATAGTGCCCCATCATTGGTGTCAGTGGGAGGAATAGTGTCCCATCATTGGTGTCAGTGTGAGGAATAGTGCCCCATCATTGGTGTCGGTGGGAGGAATAGTGCCCCATCATTGGTGTCAGTGGGAGGAATAGTGCCCCATCATTGGTGTCGGTGGGAGGAATAGTGCCCCATCATTGGTGTCAGTGGGAGGAATAGTGCCCCATCATTGGTGTCAGTGGGAGGAATAGTTTCCCATCATTGGTGTCAGTGGGAGGAATAGTGCCCCATCATTGGTGTCAGTGAGAGGAATAGTGCCCCATCATTGGTGTCAGTGGGAGGAATAGTGCCCCATCATTGGTGTCAGTGGGAGGAATAGTGCCCCATCATTGGTGTCAGTGGGAGGAATAGTGCCCCATCATTGGTGTCAGTGGGAGGAATAGTGCCCCATCATTGGTGTCAGTGGGAGGAATAGTGCCCCATCATTGGTGTCAGTGGGAGGAATAGTGCCCCATCATTGGTGTCAGTGGGAGGAATAGTGCCCCATCATTGGTGTCAGTGGGAGGAATAGTGCCCCATCACTGGTGTCAGTGGGAGGAATAGTGTCCCATCATTGGTGTCAGTGTGAGGAATAGTGCCCCATTATTGGTGTCAGTGGGAGGAATAGTGCCCCATCATTGGTGTCAGTGGGAGGAATAGTGCCCCATCATTGGTGTCAGTGGGAGGAATAGTTTCCCATCATTGGTGTCAGTGGGAGGAATAGTGCCCCATCATTGGTGTCAGTGGGAGGAATAGTGCCCCATCATTGGTGTCAGTGGAATAGTGCCCCATCATTGGTGTCAGTGAGAGGAATAGTGCCCCATCATTGGTGTCAGTGGAATAGTGCTCCATCATTGGTGTCAGTGGGAGGAATAGTGCCCCATCATTGGTGTCAGTGGGAGGAATAGTGTCCCATCATTGGTGTCAGTGAGAGGAATAGTGCCCCATCATTGGTGTCAGTGGGGGGAATAGTGCCCCATCATTGGTATCAGTGGGAGGAATAGTGCCCCATCATTGGTATCAGTGGGAGGAATAGTGCCCCATCATTGGTGTCAGTGGGAGGAATAGTGCCCCATCATTGGTGTCAGTGGGAGGAATAGTGCCCCATCATTGGTGTCGGTGGGAGGAATAGTGCCCCATCATTGGTGTCAGTGGGAGGAATAGTGCCCCATCATTGGTGTCAGTGGGAGGAATAGTTTCCCATCATTGGTGTCAGTGGGAGGAATAGTGCCCCATCATTGGTGTCAGTGGGAGGAATAGTAGCAGCCAATCACATTGGTGTCACATGACCAGGAAAGGGCGGGCAGAAGTCAGTGTAAAGAGGTGAATGAAGCTGTAATCTGCCCCTGAGGGAGGCGAGGAGAAGGAACACTTTGAGATTCGGCTCCCATTGGATTCCGTTTCAGCGGATTGTTTCCATCGTTGAGCCGACTTTCATTGCTGACACCGGAAGCGGTTCCATTAGCACCACACACAAGGCGGAGACACATTTTTGCCATTTTGGGTTCAGAAGACTTTTTTGCAAGTAAAATAATTCCGATGTGACACCTCCGGGGATTTTACTGTTACATTGTTTCCTAAACTGACCAAAGAAGTGATCTTGAGTGTACTGAAAATCATATTCCCCACTCACAGCAGGGGGGGGCTGAGCTGCCGAGTCACTGCTGGGAGGAGGGAGCTGAGCTGCTGAGTCACTGCTGGGAGGAGGGAGCTGAGCTGCTGAGTCACTGCTGGGAGGAGGGAGCTGAGCTGCTGAGTCACTGCTGGGAGGAGGGAGCTGAGCTGCTGAGTCACTGCTGGGACGAGGGAGCTGAGCTGCTGAGTCACTGCTGGGAGGAGGGAGCTGAGCTGCTGAGTCACTGCTGGGAGGAGGGAGCTGAGCTGCTGAGTCACTGCTGGGAGGAGGGAGCTGAGCTGCTGAGTCACTGCTGGGAGGAGGGAGCTGAGCTGCTGAGTCACTGCTGGGAGGAGGGAGCTGAGCTGCTGAGTCACTGCTGGGAGGAGGGAGCTGAGCTGCCGAGTCACTGCTGGGAGGGGGGAGCTTAGCTGCTGAGCTACTGCTGGGACGAGGGAGCTGAGCTGCTGAGTCACTGCTGGGAGGGGGGAGCTTAGCTGCTGAGTCACTGCTGGGAGGGGGAGCTGAGCTGCTGAGTCACTGCTGGGAGGGGGAGCTGAGCTGCTGAGTCACTGCTGGGAGGGGGGAGCTGAGCTGCTGAGTCACTGCTGGGAGGGGGAAGCTGAGCTGCTGAGTCACTGCTAGGAGGGGGAGCTGAGCTGCTGCTGGGTGGGGGAGCTGAGCTGCTGAGCTACTGCTGGGAGGGGGGCTGAGCTGCTGAGTCACTGCTAGGAGGGGGAGCTGA